>NC_134486.1:275830509-275850509 GCF_040206685.1 Ascaphus truei | reverse complement strand
GAGGTCAAAGAGAGAGAGAGAGTGTGGTCAGAGAGAGAGAGAGAGAGTGAGGTCAGAGAGAGAGAGAGAGAGAGAGAGAGACAGTGAGGTCAGAGAGAGAGAGAGAGAGAAGTGAGGTCAGAGAGACAGTGAGGTCAGAGAGAGAGACAGTGAGGTCAGAGAGAGAGAGTGAGGTCAGAGAGAGAGAGAGAGAGAGAGTGAGGTCAGAGAGAGAGAGAGTGAGGTCAGAGAGAGAGAGTGAGGTCAGAGAGAGTGAGAGTGTGTGAGAGTGTCTGAGAGAGACACCAACTGCGCACTGCAACTGTTAGGTATGTATATACACCTTTGTTTTTACTTTGGGCGCCGCGTAAAAATCCTGATCGCCTTGGGGAGCCTTGAAAAAATTCTGATTGCCTTGGGGAGCCTTGAACCGAAAAAGTTTGGGAACTACTGCGCTAAGGTAATGAATTTGCCGGTAAATAATTTTTTATTGCATGGGATTCTTGCTGGGGGTCTCCCGGCATCAATCCGATGCAGAAAAAAAAGCATTTTTTTTCTAAGTCCTCTCTCGCCGCCTTCTCTGCAGGTTTCCCCCAGCATCACGCCAACTGCTCCTGGCGTGAGGATTTTGGGAGAAACTCGCCATTTTAGAGCCGCGATTAGCCTTGATAAACTAATCGAGGCTACTAGAATTGCACGAGTTTCAGAACCTGCCGATAAGGGGCTTATTGCCGATCACCCGGCAATCTGTTTTTGACAGCTGAAAATTTGGGCGATTTATGCCTTTATCGCCCACTTATCGAGGCTTACATGCAGTAGGCATTTTGGGCGATAAGGCCTTGATAAGTGGGTTATGAAAGCTTATAGAAAAGGTCCCAATGTGTTTTTTTGGTGCCATGTACTATGCAATCATACACTTGTCATTTTCTATCAATAGTGAATCATCTGTATCGTTTATTTATTTTGTATATACTTTTTATACTACATCTATGTATGTAATGTTTAGTATATTTTATGTGCACATTGTTTATACGAATATGTGTATGCGCAATTTCGTTTGGGATGCATTTACACGACAACCAATGAAATCAGACTTTACCACCTTATTTTGTACATTCATTTTTTTTGGTGAATTTTTATTGCATCTGTCCTAAGGTGGATTTTTTTGCCACCTTGACGGATTTTACCCAATTTCAAGAAATGTAATCACACTATGGGAGCTTGCGCTTAATTTTCTCTGTTTTAGATTACTACAGATGTAGCAGCTCTTACTGTTTTCAGCACCGCAATTGTGTGTGGTCCCCAAAATGCGCCGATTATGGCCCAGGAAGATTAACGCTATTGGAGGACACCTTAAAAGGTGCGAAATGGACCCCATACAGTGCCGGCGCAGCTGCCACTTCCCCCAGTGCCGGAGTTTCGGTGGCGGCGCCGAAAATAGTAAGAGCTGCTACATCTGTACAATTAAATTAAGACAAGATGCTCACACCCTTTTAGAAAGTGGAACAGGAAGTTAGTTAAAAGGCGACATACAGTGTTGTGTAATAAATTCACCATCTTGATTTAGGCCATTGTTTTTAGTGTCCAGAAATTGAATATATTTTAAATTCCATGTCCTTCTTTGCTATTTATTTTTAACTTTTCCTTTGAAAATTATTAATGTTTGGTTCGATAATGAGTATCCTGCTTGGGAAAAGTGCAGTCCGGATCAACGTTGCAATGGAGGCTTCTCTCCCATGGGAAAATTCTTGGGGGGGGGGGGGTGTAGGGGGTCGTGGGGTTGAGATTGTGGAGGGGGAGGATTGAGTGTGAGGTGGGGGATTGAGTGTGAGGAGGGAGGGGTTGAGGTAGTGGGATTGAGATTGAGAGAGAGAAGATGGTGTTAGAGAGGGGGGAGGAGAGAGGTGTATGACTGAGATTTCATACCTAATTTTGGTGTCCCATATTATAAAAACGTCATTGTAACAACCGTACCTACAGCACAATACCTCACAATCCCCCTCTCTCCCCTACAGCACAATACCCCCTATAGCAAAATACCCCACAATCCCAGTCCCCAACACACACACACACACACACACACACACACACACACACACACACACACACACACACACACACACACACACACACACACACACACACACACACACACACACACACACACACACACACACACACACACACACACACACACACACACATCACTCCCTCTCTCCCATTACAAAAGTAGTTTTCAACTTATAGAATATCAACTATTAGAATGCTGTTCTGTTATGTCCGTTCAAGGGGGAAGCTGGTGAAAATGGCTTTTTTCGAATGTGTTTTGGCAATGTTGTTGAGCAGCCTTAATGCGCACACACAAACACTACGTGTCCTGGCTCAGATAAAGTGGTTTTGCTGTAGTACACACAGGGCACATGCTTTATAGTGATTATATTGGCAAACATTCACATGATCTGCAATCGTCAACCCAGCTCCATTAAACCAAGGGAAAATAAGTATAAATTCCCCTATGAACAGCTGGAGCAAACAGACTCTGCAGAGAACATAGAAGGTGTTCCCAGCACTCAATTGAGAATATCAATGTAAACGACAATGAATGATATGCAAACAAGTGTCAATTTTACTAAAATAAATTGTACAAATATAGTGTCAGGAATCGGCGTTCTCCTCGCTTCCCACACAAAGCACTCCCTCACCGCAAGGAGTCCCTGGACACACAAAATAATCCTGCCTTACCGGTCTCCACGGCTCCTCGCCCCTGCCGCCGTCGCGGGATCACTCCCCTCGGCGATTCCTCTGCTCAGCGCCGGGCGCGCCCACGCCCTCCTACACGCACGCCAGCCCCAGACGTTATGTGCATGCATTCTCAGTTTACAGAGCACACGCCTAACAGAGCACTTTTAACCACTGCTTCTGCAGCGAGGCGTCGCCCCCAAGCATCACACAGTTCAAGGCAAATCAATGATTACACTCAGTTGGGCTGTAACACCTCTCTCCTATCAGGGAGGACTCCTTGCAGTCCTCCAGGCCTGCCTCCTTTTCCCATTGGCCTGCCCAGCTTTATTATGCCTGTGCTTCCCATCACTCGTCGCTCGACATAGTTCTGTATGGAAGCATTTGACTATTCTCTCAGTGACTCCTCAGGTATTGACGCGGATTGGACAACTACCCCCTCTGGCTCTCGACTTTGGCTCTACTTGGACTTCGTGACTTCTGGCATCCCTGACCTTGGCAACGGCAATAACTACTACTTCTCTACTACCGGTACCGGCAAGTATTGTCTTCACTACTATACCTGGCCTGGCAACAATAACACCACACTCCGGACACGCTCCCTTTGCTGCGGGTGCATGTATCCCTACGTCCCACCTCAGCACAGGGGACGGGTCTGGTCTGCGGGCAGCACCGGCGTAACATTATGTCGAGCCCACAAGACGCAGACCAGACCGAACTACAGCAGTTTCTCTCTAATCTGCTTCAGCAAAACCAGGCCATGGTGGATCAAATTGTGGCACTTACACGCCAGGTCGCAGTACTCTCAGACAGGGTACCGACCGCGACCCCGCCAGATGTAAGCCCCCACTCCGCAAGCGCAGTTAGCAGCTCAGATGTAAGGATTCCTCCTCCCAAGCCTTATGCAGGTGAACCGCAAGATTGTAGGGGTTTCCTAAACCAGTGTGAGGTGCAGTTTGAAATGGCCCCCCATCTCTACAATACTGATCGCAAGAAAGTAGCCTACATTTATATCCTCCTCACTGACAGCGCCCTGGCTTGGGCTTCCCCGGTTTGGGAGCGACGTTCTGACCTTACCCAAGATTACCCAGCATTTAAAGCCGAGTTTCAACGGGTATTCGATTCCCCCGCTCGTCGGGAGATGGCATCTGTTTCTCTCCTCCAGATCACGCAGGGACGGCGAACGGTGACGCATTATGCTGTGGAATTCCGGACTCTAGCAGCCGAGACTAACTGGGGACAAGAGGCTCTCGTCTCCGTATTCTGGCAAGGCCAGGCAGATCCCATCAAGGACGAACTCTCTCGCCAAACCAGGCCAGATCAACTGGAGGTCCTGATTGATTTGGCCATCCGAGTGGATCAACGCATCCAGGTACGCCGCTCAGAGCGTCAGCGCGCTCGCTTCCATAACTTTCAAGTTCCATTCTCCAGTACTTTCAGCAGCACTCCTGCTCCCTCCAGTGCTACCACACCTCTTCGTCCTGCACTGGAGTTGCCAGAGCCAATGCAATAAGGGGTACAACGCATACGCACACCGATACGACAGTTCCGTCACGCCGGGGGATTGTGTTTCTACTGCGGATCCATGGAACATCGGGTTCGGGAGTGTCCACTGCGTCCGGGAAATGGGAACACCCAGTGAGTACAGAGGGGCTCTCTCTGGGTGTAATGTCTCCACGTCCCCTTCTTAAAGGTGAACTCCCTAAGAAACTTACATTTCCAGTCTTCCTGTGGAACACACAAGATGGCGCTCAATACCTAAACACAGTGAATAATATAATATATAAACACTTAATGGAAAAACTATGTATATAAATGTGAAGGTAAACACAAAATACAAAGTAAAAATAAAGACACTCAAACCCTTAGACGGACTGTTTCAAGGTCCACACGAAACATAGGAAGAAAAAACCAGGGGAGCGTAGATACCTTTAAAAAGAAAAAAAGACAAACATAGTGCAACCTGTAGCAAAATATGTTATAAGGAGCTCCCAGCTGGGCACCACATACTAAGGCCAATGCCTAATGGGATATATCAGCAGGAACAATTCGGAGGAGATAATCTTTAGAAAAGAGAAGCACACATGCAGTATCCAATAAAATACAGTTTATCCAAAAATGATAAAAGTGGAGGCTTACAGAATCCCAATGGGAAAACAGCATTGACGGTGGTGATCTCAAGACCACATCACAGCGTCTCTGTGTCAGCAAACCGCCACGGTACACTTCAGCCTGGAGCCGTCTCGTCACTTCCGGTCTTGGGGCCGTCACGTCACTTCCGGTTGCGCCGCCGGTAGGAAAACAGCTACGGATACCCAGGCACTCTCTCCTTCTTGATTAAGAGGTCACGCTCAACGCGTTTCGCCGTTCTTGCAGACGGCTTCGTCAGGAGTAGCAGTGACCTGTCCTGGGTGTCTTATTTATACCCATACTGCTATCAAACTCCCCTCCTCCATAGGATGATTGATAGAATATCCCCCAAAGTCACGGGCCAATTACATGCATGTGACCGCACACAGGGAAATACATATACTTAAAAACAGTGATAAACATTTAATTATACAATTATAATAAAATAGTTTAATAGTACCAAAGCATATTTTAAAAACATATTAAAAATAATAATCCTAACTCATAATAAAATACACATTAAAGTATATAAAAAAACACATCAGCTATCCTACTCTTTCTTAGTCATATTGAGCAGACGATAGATGAATCTTAAAAAGACAAAGAAATTAGGTTAGAGTACAACATCAAATTCCAATAATCTTATGAAATGAGGCATAGTTATAAGGACATCTTGACTATTTTAGACATAGATCGGACCACAAAGACTGAACACCAGTCAATAAAAAATGCTCTCAAAAATTATATAAAAGGTGCAATCCCATCTTAATCCTATAAAAATATGAAATTTACAGAAAAAATAGAAAAAACACCAGATTGAAGAAAAACACCAAATTTAAAGAAAAACACCAAGTTCAAAGTCCACATTCAGGCCTTGTGGCACTAAGGTTTTGAGAGAAAAGATCCAAAAACTCTCTCTTTTCTTCAGTGCAACATTTCTGTCCCCACCTCTCCAGTGGGGCAGAACATGTTCAAGCACTGTAAACCTTAGTCCTGAAGTGTCACCTTGGTGTATATTGATGAAGTGATTGGATAAAAAGTGAGTAGTGACACCTCTACGCACATTACCAATGTGTTCCAGAATACGTGTTTTAACTGGCCTAGTGGTCTGGCCTACGTATTGAAGCCCACAAGGGCACTGTATTAGGTAAACCACGTATTCTGATCTACACGTAATGTGTTGTTTTATGAAAAACTTTTCTTTGGTAATATTAGACTGGAATCCAAACTTATTGTCCGATCTATGTCTACATGCCAGGCATGTGGTACACCCAAAAAACCCCTTTATTTGGGGTAACCACCTATTACTCTCTTTACAGACCTTTTGTAAGGCACTAGGTGCAAGTGCATTTTTTAGTGAATTAGCTTTTTTAAAAATGACTGTCGGTCTTTCAGGTACTATTTCACCTAGGATAGAGTCATTTTGGACAATATGCCAGTGTTTGCGTATTATTTTAGTTATTTTTTCGGATTGTCTATTATAGTTTGTGAGAAAAGAGAAGTCAAAGTTCTTTTTAGTTTTAACTTTTTCTGTGTTCTTTATAAGATCTTTCCTTTCTAGACATCCTACTTTTTCTACTGCATCTTGAATAACTTGCTCTTCATATTTCTTTTCCCTAAACCTTTCTTGCATAAATTGAGATTGTGTATTAAACACGTCATCATTCGAACAGTTCCTCTTGACCCTTCGTATTTGACCATATGGTACATTTTGTAGCCATTTCGGGTGATGGCAACTGGAAGGTGTGATAAAGTTATTGATATCGACGTCTTTGAAGAAGGTTTGAGTACTAATCTCTCCCTCTTCTATGAGTACAGTCAGGTCCAGGAAGTTAACCCTTTCCCGACTGTACTCACAGTTGAATTTGAGGTTGAGTAAGTTATCATTAAGATAGTTTATAAATCTTTTGAGACTTTCCTCGTCCCCTCTCCAAATAAAGAATATATCGTCGATATATCTCCGCCACAGGCACAAATCCACACCCAGCTCTGCAATAGACCAAATATGGTCTTCCTCCCATGCACCCATGAGAAGATTTGCATAGCTGGGTGCAAATTTCGTGCCCATGGCGGTACCACACTTCTGAAGGTAGTATACTCCTTCAAACAGGAAATAGTTGTGCTCTAGGATAAATCTTATCCCGTCTAGGATAAAGTTTGCCTGTTCAGGAGGCATATTTGTATCCTTAGATAACGCTCTGTCTATGGCATCATGTCCATCTTTATGACTGATACACGTATATAACGAAGTTATATCACATGTGGCAAGAAACCATCCTTCTTCCCATCTTTGGTTATTTATAACTTGCAGAATATCTGTAGTGTCTTTCAGATATGACGGAAGTTCTTTCACATATTTCTGCAGATACGTGTCTATGTATGCCGACAAGTTTGACGTCAGGGAATCTATACCTGCTATTATTGGTCTTCCTGGGGGATTTACTAAACTCTTATGGAGTTTAGGGAGATAGTAAAAGATGGGTCTAATAGGATGTTCTTTATGCAAAAACTTGTATTCGCTCTCATTTATGACTCCATCTTGTTTCCCCTTGTCCAGCAAAGTTTTTAATTTACACAGAAAGTCTGAGGTTGGGTCCTTTTTTAGAGGTGTGTAAGTATTTTTATCACCTAAAATCCGATGTGCCTCAGATATATAGTCTTCCCTGTTGAGAATGGCCACTCCTCCTCCCTTGTCAGCTTGTTTAATTACAATGCTAGTGTCTTTCTGCAGGATTTTGAGGGCATCTCTTTCGTTTTTACTCAAATTATTCTCAAATTTCTGATCAGAACTAGCCAGCTTTTCGAAATCTTTCTGAACTAGTTGTGTAAAGACATCTAGGTTTTTACCTTTCATATGTTTTGGGTAAAAGGTAGAGGATGGTTTTAGACCTGAATGTATCACAATATGTGCATTTTCTTGTGATAGTGTCATATCTCTTTTAGGTTGAGTGTCAACTTCTTTAGGATCTATCTTAGAATCTATTTTCGAGTTTTCACTGGTTCTAAGCTCAACCTCCTTCTGCCTAAAGAATCTTTTGATAGTTAGTTTCCTTAAAAATCTTTGGGCATCCAAAAAAAGGCCAAAATTACTAGAGCTTACAGTGGGGGCGAACTTTAAACCTTTGGAAATAAGGGACTCTTCGGGTTTGGTTAATACCCTAGAGCTCAAGTTGAATATGTTTTTACCTATTTCTTGGGTTTCTTTTGGTATTTCTTTCTGTCCCCTTCCCCGTTTTCGTCGGTTTTTTCCCTTTTCCTTTTTTCCGAGGAGTGATCCCTTCTCATCAGTGGGGCATATGAATTTATTACCTGAAAAGAAGTTGACCCCCCCTCCCCTAAAAAATCCTTCTTGTTGTTAAACTTAAGGCCACCTTTCTGAAACATTTTGTCTCTTTGGGTTTCTCGTTGTTCTTTTCTATTATATATACTAATTTCCCCTTCTGAGTCATAATCTATACTCATAGATCTTTTCGGGGTTAATTCTATGCTTACTTGTGTTTTAGCATATTTATTACCCTGTTGGTGTGGGGTTCTATATGGTTTTGTCCTCCAATTTTCCCTTTCTGGACTTTTCCTAGTTTTTTTAGGGGTGTATTTTCTAGGTTTTTTCTTTCCCTTAGATATGTCCTTTTTTGGTGAGGGTTTTTTTGGGGTTATTTTAGATTTTTGAATGGTTTTATCCACTATTTTAACAGCACTAGATTCAATTTTCTCAAGTTTTCTAGGGGGCCCGTCTTTATAGTCCTCCTCATCTCTTAAAAATTTCTTTACTTTCTTTGTAATTGTTTCTTTCCATAATTTATCTAATTTCTTTTGCAGTTGTGCATCTTTTTCTTTGAAGAGAGCGGTCTGATCTAAAGTACCAATTCTCTCTTCAATTTCTTTCACCTCTATGTCAATTTGTGACACATGATGTTTCTGTTGTTCTATAACTAAACCCATTAGGTCATTAGAACATTTCTCTAAAAGACCATACCACTTGTCAAGGAAGCTTTCATCTTCCAAATCCATGGATGGATCCTTATTAATTCTAAGGCCTCTTGGGACTCTTCCACTTAAAACATATTGCTCTAAAAAGGTGTAATCCCAAAATTTCTTAATATCTTTAGTTAACAACTTCTCCAATTTATCAAATTCTGATGCAAGGATATTTGCTTCCCCTATAATAGGGGCTTTATCCAAATCTAATTTCAGAATACTATTGAAGTCCACAGATCTCGTGTGTCTTCTAGTGAAAATATTGGAGCAGTTGTTATCTATTTCTATATCTTCCATTGTGAAAAATAGTGCAGCCTATCTTAATAAAACAAAAACAGATATGTGGAACACACAAGATGGCGCTCAATACCTAAACACAGTGAATAATATAATATATAAACACTTAATGGAAAAACTATGTATATAAATGTGAAGGTAAACACAAAATACAAAGTAAAAATAAAGACACTCAAACCCTTAGACGGACTGTTTCAAGGTCCACACGAAACACAGGTTTATCACTGTTTTTAAGTATATGTATTTCCCTGTGTGCGGTCACATGCATGTAATTGGCCCGTGACTTTGGGGGATATTCTATCAATCATCCTATGGAGGAGGGGAGTTTGATAGCAGTATGGGTATAAATAAGACACCCAGGACAGGTCACTGCTACTCCTGACGAAGCCGTCTGCAAGAACGGCGAAACGCATTGAGCGTGACCTCTTAATCAAGAAGGAGAGAGTGCCTGGGTATCCGTAGCTGTTTTCCTACCGGCGGCGCAACCGGAAGTGACGTGACGGCCCCAAGACCGGAAGTGACGAGACGGCTCCAGGCTGAAGTGTACCGTGGCGGTTTGCTGACACAGAGACGCTGTGATGTGGTCTTGAGATCACCACCGTCAATGCTGTTTTCCCATTGGGATTCTGTAAGCCTCCACTTTTATCATTTTTGGATAAACTGTATTTTATTGAATACTGCATGTGTGCTTCTCTTTTCTAAAGATTATCTCCTCCGAATTGTTCCTGCTGATATATCCCATTAGGCATTGGCCTTAGTATGTGGTGCCCAGCTGGGAGCTCCTTATAACATATTTTGCTACAGGTTGCACTATGTTTGTCTTTTTTTCTTTTTAAAGGTATCTACGCTCCCCTGGTTTTTTCTTCCTATGTTTCGTGTGGACCTTGAAACAGTCCGTCTAAGGGTTTGAGTGTCTTTATTTTTACTTTGTATTTTGTGTTTACCTTCACATTTATATACATAGTTTTTCCATTAAGTGTTTATATATTATATTATTCACTGTGTTTAGGTATTGAGCGCCATCTTGTGTGTTCCACATATCTGTTTTTGTTTTATTAAGATAGGCTGCACTATTTTTCACAATGGAAGATATAGAAATAGATAACAACTGCTCCAATATTTTCACTAGAAGACACACGAGATCTGTGGACTTCAAAAGTATTCTGAAATTAGATTTGGATAAAGCCCCTATTATAGGGGAAGCAAATATCCTTGCATCAGAATTTGATAAATTGGAGAAGTTGTTAACTAAAGATATTAAGAAATTTTGGGATTACACCTTTTTAGAGCAATATGTTTTAAGTGGAAGAGTCCCAAGAGGCCTTAGAATTAATAAGGATCCATCCATGGATTTGGAAGATGAAAGCTTCCTTGACAAGTGGTATGGTCTTTTAGAGAAATGTTCTAATGACCTAATGGGTTTAGTTATAGAACAACAGAAACATCATGTGTCACAAATTGACATAGAGGTGAAAGAAATTGAAGAGAGAATTGGTACTTTAGATCAGACCGCTCTCTTCAAAGAAAAAGATGCACAACTGCAAAAGAAATTAGATAAATTATGGAAAGAAACAATTACAAAGAAAGTAAAGAAATTTTTAAGAGATGAGGAGGACTATAAAGACGGGCCCCCTAGAAAACTTGAGAAAATTGAATCTAGTGCTGTTAAAATAGTGGATAAAACCATTCAAAAATCTAAAATAACCCCAAAAAAACCCTCACCAAAAAAGGACATATCTAAGGGAAAGAAAAAACCTAGAAAATACACCCCTAAAAAAACTAGGAAAAGTCCAGAAAGGGAAAATTGGAGGACAAAACCATATAGAACCCTACACCAACAGGGTAATAAATATGCTAAAACACAAGTAAGCATAGAATTAACCCCGAAAAGATCTATGAGTATAGATTATGACTCAGAAGGGGAAATTAGTATATATAATAGAAAAGAACAACGAGAAACCCAAAGAGACAAAATGTTTCAGAAAGGTGGCCTTAAGTTTAACAACAAGAAGGATTTTTTAGGGGAGGGGTGGTCAACTTCTTTTCAGGGAATAAATTCATATGCCCCACTGATGAGAAGGGATCACTCCTCGGAAAAAAGGAAAAGGGAAAAAACCGACGAAAACGGGGAAGGGGACAGAAAGAAATACCAAAAGAAACCCAAGAAATAGGTAAAAACATATTCAACTTGAGCTCTAGGGTATTAACCAAACCCGAAGAGTCCCTTATTTCCAAAGGTTTAAAGTTCGCCCCCACTGTAAGCTCTAGTAATTTTGGCCTTTTTTTGGATGCCCAAAGATTTTTAAGGAAACTAACTATCAAAAGATTCTTTAGGCAGAAGGAGGTTGAGCTTAGAACCAGTGAAAACTCGAAAATAGATTCTAAGATAGATCCTAAAGAAGTTGACACTCAACCTAAAAGAGATATGACACTATCACAAGAAAATGCACATATTGTGATACATTCAGGTCTAAAACCATCCTCTACCTTTTACCCAAAACATATGAAAGGTAAAAACCTAGATGTCTTTACACAACTAGTTCAGAAAGATTTCGAAAAGCTGGCTAGTTCTGATCAGAAATTTGAGGAAAGTCTCAAAAGATTTATAAACTATCTTAATGATAACTTACTCAACCTCAAATTCAACTGTGAGTACAGTCGGGAAAGGGTTAACTTCCTGGACCTGACTGTACTCATAGAAGAGGGAGAGATTAGTACTCAAACCTTCTTCAAAGACGTCGATATCAATAACTTTATCACACCTTCCAGTTGCCATCACCCGAAATGGCTACAAAATGTACCATATGGTCAAATACGAAGGGTCAAGAGGAACTGTTCGAATGATGACGTGTTTAATACACAATCTCAATTTATGCAAGAAAGGTTTAGGGAAAAGAAATATGAAGAGCAAGTTATTCAAGATGCAGTAGAAAAAGTAGGATGTCTAGAAAGGAAAGATCTTATAAAGAACACAGAAAAAGTTAAAACTAAAAAGAACTTTGACTTCTCTTTTCTCACAAACTATAATAGACAATCCGAAAAAATAACTAAAATAATACGCAAACACTGGCATATTGTCCAAAATGACTCTATCCTAGGTGAAATAGTACCTGAAAGACCGACAGTCATTTTTAAAAAAGCTAATTCACTAAAAAATGCACTTGCACCTAGTGCCTTACAAAAGGTCTGTAAAGAGAGTAATAGGTGGTTACCCCAAATAAAGGGTTTTTTTGGGTGTACCACATGCCTGGCATGTAGACATAGATCGGACGATAAGTTTGGATTCCAGTCTAATATTACCAAAGAAAAGTTTTTCATAAAACAACACATTACGTGTAGATCAGAATACGTGGTTTACCTAATACAGTGCCCTTGTGGGCTTCAATACGTAGGCCAGACCACTAGGCCAGTTAAAACACGTATTCTGGAACACATTGGTAATGTGCGTAGAGGTGTCACTACTCACTTTTTATCCAATCACTTCATCAATATACACCAAGGTGACACTTCAGGACTAAGGTTTACAGTGCTTGAACATGTTCTGCCCCACTGGAGAGGTGGGGACAGAAATGTTGCACTGAAGAAAAGAGAGAGTTTTTGGATCTTTTCTCTCAAAACCTTAGTGCCACAAGGCCTGAATGTGGACTTTGAACTTGGTGTTTTTCTTTAAATTTGGTGTTTTTCTTCAATCTGGTGTTTTTTCTATTTTTTCTGTAAATTTCATATTTTTATAGGATTTAGATGGGATTGCACCTTTTATATAATTTTTGAGAGCATTTTTTATTGACTGGTGTTCAGTCTTTGTGGTCCGATCTATGTCTAAAATAGTCAAGATGTCCTTATAACTATGCCTCATTTCATAAGATTATTGGAATTTGATGTTGTACTCTAACCTAATTTCTTTGTCTTTTTAAGATTCATCTATCGTCTGCTCAATATGACTAAGAAAGAGTAGGATAGCTGATGTGTTTTTTTATATACTTTAATGTGTATTTTATTATGAGTTAGGATTATTATTTTTAATATGTTTTTAAAATATGCTTTGGTACTATTAAACTATTTTATTATAATTGTATAATTAAATGTTTATCACTGTTTTTAAGTATATGTATTTCCCTGTGTGCGGTCACATGCATGTAATTGGCCCGTGACTTTGGGGGATATTCTATCAATCATCCTATGGAGGAGGGGAGTTTGATAGCAGTATGGGTATAAATAAGACACCCAGGACAGGTCACTGCTACTCCTGACGAAGCCGTCTGCAAGAACGGCGAAACGCGTTGAGCGTGACCTCTTAATCAAGAAGGAGAGAGTGCCTGGGTATCCGTAGCTGTTTTCCTACCGGCGGCGCAACCGGAAGTGACGTGACGGCCCCAAGACCGGAAGTGACGAGACGGCTCCAGGCTGAAGTGTACCGTGGCGGTTTGCTGACACAGAGACGCTGTGATGTGGTCTTGAGATCACCACCGTCAATGCTGTTTTCCCATTGGGATTCTGTAAGCCTCCACTTTTATCATTTTTGGATAAACTGTATTTTATTGGATACTGCATGTGTGCTTCTCTTTTCTAAAGATTATCTCCTCCGAATTGTTCCTGCTGATATATCCCATTAGGCATTGGCCTTAGTATGTGGTGCCCAGCTGGGAGCTCCTTATAACAATTTCCAGTCTTCCTTTCAGGCGATAAGTTCAAGACTTCTACCGCCACTTTCATTGACTCAGGAGCTGGAGGAAACTTCCTGGATCTAGAATTCGCCAGGGTTAACCGCATACCACTAGTGAGAAAGAAGGTTCCCATTGCACTCGTCGGTATCGATGGACGTCCTCTTACCCCGGCCCACATCTCCTTAGAGACTGCTCCCTTGCTTCTGTCTTCACATCTACACAAGGAGACCTTAGTTCTCGATGCCATTCACGCTCCTGGGATACCCATCACCCTTGGTCTTCCTTGGCTACGGCTTAACAATCCTCTCATTGACTGGACTTCCTCCGCTCCCATTTCCTGGAGGCCGAGGTCAGGCAAGACTCATCAACTGCTGGCCAATACCTCTGTTCCCGAAGTTATTCTACCTTCCGTTTACCATCAATTCCGGGACGTTTTCAATAAGGTACAGTCAGACCTCTTGCCGCCACACAGGACTTACGATTGTCCAATCGATCTAGTTCCTGGTTACTCCCTACCCAAGACCAAGACCTACCCCTTGTCGTTACCAGAATCTCACGCTATGGATGAATATATCCAGGAGAATCTCAAGAAAGGCTTTATTCGTCACTCCAATTCCCCAGCAGGGGCTGGGTTTTTCTTCGTCAAGAAAAAGGATGGGTCGTTGAGGCCTTGCATCGACTACAGGGGTTTAAACCACATCACTATTAAAAATCGTTACCCCCTTCCCCTTATTACCGAACTGTTCGATAAATTACAGGGGGCCAAGATTTTTTCCAAGTTGGATCTACGTGGTGCCTTCAACACGCGTAGTGGACACTATGAATATCTGGTAATGCCTTTCGGCTTATGTAATGCTCCCGCTGTCTTCCAGGATTTCATCAACGATGTCTTTCGTAAGGTACTCAATATTTTTGTTATTGTATACTTGGATGATATCCTGATTTTTTCCAAAGATCTCCAGGACCACATACGCCACACCTCCTATGTCCTTTCCCATCTCCGTGAACACCATTTATACGCTAAACTGGAGAAGTGCACCTTTCATATGACTTCTACTCCGTTCCTGGGGTATAGCATTTCAGATGAGGGGTTTATGATGGACTCCGGTAAACTTCAAGTGGTCACTGAATGGCCAAGACCCAATTCTCTCAAGGCCATACTGCACCGACACACTTTATTCGAGCAAATGCCCGATTTGTACCTGGCAGATACTTTGAATCCGCCGCTGCTCACCTCTTGCATGCTGCGTTGCGTTTGCCTTCCCAGCCACGGTTCATGCCTGGCTGACGGGGGATCTGATCTGTTAAATGATAACAGAAGAATTTACTAGGCGGCAATGTTTCGTTTGTCCACCAGATGGCATAAACTCATGACTTAAGTAATGTGTGGACTTTGCAAGTTGTTTCGTTTACTATATCAAAAAAGATACTTTATCCCAGTACAGTATGCTACAGTATTGTAACTTGTCCTTGAGACTGAAGGAAGAGTTGCAAAAAATGTATCAATTTAGGCTTTACATACAGTACTGTATTAAATAAAGACAAAGATCATTTTCGCTTACACTATTCTACAGAGACATGAGTGTTCAAGTGGAGCCCGCTTTCCAAAAACCTGACAGAAGTTATGCTTATTTGATATGGGCCGCTATTAATGCAACAGAGGATAAGATGGCAACAGTTGTTCAAATTTATCAGTATTTTATCGAAAATTATGACTTTTACAGATTTTCGCCAACTCCTCATTTGTGGAAGCGCGCAATAAGGAAAAGGTTATGTAGTGACCCCTGTTTTCACCGTATTGAGCCCCAATTTGTTGGAGGGTATTGGTGTGTGGCACCGGGTTTTTCCCGTATCTATGATAATGGAGGCGGCAAAGGCAAAGGGTCGTGTTAAAACGAAATAAGAAGCGACAGTCCCTGCCAAGCAATGCGCCAGAACCAGAACCAGAACCAGCAGCAGCACCAGCTTATCATGATGCCATCTCCATCGGTGACAACTCTGAGATGGATTTCGCAGCCAGTTTTGATGAAGCTTGCATGTACCTAAGCGATTTCCCGCTGACTACAGGTGGGCTAGTCCCTCTGCAAACTATTGACGTGGGTGATGATGAAAGCTGGACTGGAAGTGGGCCGGCGCCGGCGCAAGCTGAATGGGAAATTCAGTAATACAGTATGGTGAGTACTATTATTTTGGTGGGGCTGGCTGGGTACTTCTTTAGGGGGCTGACCATTACTGTACATTAAAACTTTTCATTTTGTTTTTCCTCAGAAAAGAAAAGAAAACGGCTAATGGGGGGATTTCGATGGATACAGTAATATTGTGCTGTACAGTATGCTGATGTTTTCCAGCCGAACAGTATACTGTGTAATAAACCCGAATAAATAAAACTATGCATTTATTCTACAGTACATGTTCAGTAAATTACTGCACATACTGTACTGGGGGCGAGATGTGTTTGCAGCAGAGAGAGATTTAATAATATTGTACAGTGAGCAGGGGGCTCCCTGAGCCAGAAATTAATGCTCAGGGAGCCCCCCCCCCCTGCTCCTGATCAATATTATTAAAAAAATACACACAGCAGCCGCCAAAAAATAAACAAATAAATGACAATAAATACATTTGAAATACATTTTTATTGATAGTGTAGATGTGCAGGGGGTCTGCGGAGCTGAACCGCGTTGGTTTTAGGTCTGGGGACCCCGTGCCCCCCGAGATACAGGCCCCTTTAGGGGGTGCCGGTATCCCTCTGCGTTTAAAGATCCCGATCACGTGACCGCGGCCTGTAAACCAAGCAGAGCAGAGGGATACCGGCACCCCCTAAAGAGGCCTGTATCTCGGGGGGCACGGGGTCCCCAGACCTGAAACCTGTGCGCTTCTGCTCTGGAGACCCTCTGCACATGTACACTATCAATAAAACACATACAATATACAGTATAAATAAACACTCGTTCTTTACCTTAGCGTCTATGCGCTATGGTAAAGAAGCATTATTTTAATAATATTGTAAAGTGAGCAGGGGGTTCCCTGAGCCAGAAATTAATGCTCAGGGAACCCCCCCCCCCCCTGCTCCTGATCAATATTATTAAAAATACGGAAAATGCTGCGTCATTACCATAGCGGATAGCCGCTAAGGCAATGAAGGGGTTAACCCACCGTGCCCGCTTTATTGTGTGTAGTGGGGATTGGTGAGGGGGGTATTTGGCCCTTGGTGTGAGTTTAGGACTTGCGGGAGGGGGGGGGGGTTGCGGGTGCACTTAACCCCTTCACGACCGTAGCAGTTAATACCGCTACGGTCATGAAGGGGTTAAGCCCTCCCGCTACCCCCCCCCCCGCAAGCCCTCCCCAACCATCGTTGGGGCGAATACCCCATTCACCCACCCTCCCGCAACCCACAACAATAAAATACACACAGCAGCCGCCAAAAAATAAATAAATAAATGACAATAAATACATTTGAAATACATTTTTATTGATAGTGTAGATGTGCAGGGGGTCTGCGGAGCTGAACCGCGTTGGTTTTAGGTCTGGGGACCCCGTGCCCCCCGAGATACAGGCCCCTTTAGGGGGTGCCGGTATCCCTCTGCGTTTAAAGATCCCGATCACGTGACCGCGGCCTGTAAACCAAGCAGAGCAGAGGGATACTGGCACCCCCTAAAGGGGCCTGTATCTCGGGGGGCACGGGGTCCCCAGACCTGAAACCTGTGCGCTTCTGCTCTGGAGACCCTCTGCACATGTACACTATCAATAAAACACATACAATATACAGTATAAATAAACACTCGTTCTTTACCTTAGCGTCTATGCGCTATGGTAAAGAAGCATTATTTTAATAATATTGTAAAGTGAGCAGGGGGTTCCCTGAGCCAGAAATTAATGCTCAGGGAACCCCCCCCCCCTGCTCCTGATCAATATTATTAAAAATACGGAAAATGCTGCGTCATTACCATAGCGGATAGCCGCTAAGGCAATGAAGGGGTTAACCCACCGTGCCCGCTTTATTGTGTGTAGTGGGGATTGGTGAGGGGGGTATTTGGCCCTTGGTGTGAGTTTAGGACTTGCGGGAGGGGGGGGGGGTTGCGGGTGCACTTAACCCCTTCACGACCGTAGCAGTTAATACCGCTACGGTCATGAAGGGGTTAAGCCCTCCCGCTACCCCCCCCCCCCCCGCAAGCCCTCCCCAACCATCGTTGGGGCGAATACCCCATTCACCCACCCTCCCGCAACCCACAACAATAAAATACACACAGCAGCCGCCAAAAAATAAATAAATAAATGACAATAAATACATTTGAAATACATTTTTATTGATAGTGTAGATGTGCAGGGGGTCTGCGGAGCTGAACCGCGTTGGTTTTAGGTCTGGGGACCCCGTGCCCCCCGAGATACAGGCCCCTTTAGGGGGTGCCGGTATCCCTCTGCGTTAAAAGATCCCGATCACGTGACCGCGGCCTGTAAACCAAGCAGAGCAGAGGGATACTGGCACCCCCTAAAGGGGCCTGTATCTCGGGGGGCACGGGGTCCCCAGACCTGAAACCTGTGCGCTTCTGCTCTGGAGACCCTCTGCACATGTACACTATCAATAAAACACATACAATATACAGTATAAATAAACACTCGTTCTTTACCTTAGCGTCTATGCGCTATGGTAAAGAAGCATTATTTTAATAATATTGTAAAGTGAGCAGGGGGTTCCCTGAGCCAGAAATTAATGCTCAGGGAACCCCCCCCCCCTGCTCCTGATCAATATTATTAAAAATACGGAAAATGCTGCGTCATTACCATAGCGGATAGCCGCTAAGGCAATGAAGGGGTTAACCCACCGTGCCCGCTTTATTGTGTGTAGTGGGGATTGGTGAGGGGGGTATTTGGCCCTTGGTGTGAGTTTAGGACTTGCGGGAGGGGGGGGGGGGTTGCGGGTGCACTTAACCCCTTCACGACCGTAGCAGTTAATACCGCTACGGTCATGAAGGGGTTAAGCCCTCCCGCTACCCCCCCCCCCCGCAAGCCCTCCCCAACCATCGTTGGGGCGAATACCCCATTCACCCACCCTCCCGCAACCCACAACAATAAAATACACACAGCAGCCGCCAAAAAATAAATAAATAAATGACAATAAATACATTTGAAATACATTTTTATTGATAGTGTAGATGTGCAGGGGGTCTGCGGAGCTGAACCGCGTTGGTTTTAGGTCTGGGGACCCCGTGCCCCCCGAGATACAGGCCCCTTTAGGGGGTGCCGGTATCCCTCTGCGTTTAAAGATCCCGATCACGTGACCGCGGCCTGTAAACCAAGCAGAGCAGAGGGATACCGGCACCCCCTAAAGGGGCCTGTATCTCGGGGGGCACGGGGTCCCCAGACCTGAAACCTGTGCGCTTCTGCTCTGGAGACCCTCTGCACATGTACACTATCAATAAAACACATACAATATACAGTATAAATAAACACTCGTTCTTTACCTTAGCGTCTATGCGCTATGGTAAAGAAGCATTATTTTAATAATATTGTAAAGTGAGCAGGGGGTTCCCTGAGCCAGAAATGAATGCTCAGGGAACCCCCCCCCCCTGCTCCTGATCAATATTATTAAAAATACGGAAAATGCTTCACGTCTGTGTTAAAACTCCCTGCCTTCTCTCTAATCTATGTAATACCCCCTCCCCCTATTCTCGCTTTTAAAACGCCCTGCCTTCTCTCTAATCTATGTAAAAACCCCTCCCCCTATCCCCCTATTGTGTGTGTGCGTTAAGCTTCCCTGCAAGCTATGTAAAAAAACCTCCCCCTATTGTGTGTGTGTGTTAAATCTGCCTGGCCTGTGTTTCTGATTGCTGAGTGCTCTGCGTTTAAAGGTCCCGATCACGTGATCGCGGCCTGTAAACCAAGCAGAGCAGAGGGATACCCGCACCCCCTAAAGGGGCCTGTATCTCGGGGGGCACGGGGTCCCCAGACCTGAAACCTGTGCGCTTCTGCTCTGGAGACCCCCTGCACATGTACACTATCAATAAAAATGTATTTCAAATGTATTTATTGTCATTTATTTATTTATTTAGATTTATTTATTAATTGTGCTGCTGCTGCTGCTGCAAGTCGTAAACTCACACCAAGGGCCAAACACCCCCTCACCCCCAATAAAAAAAAATTCACGCACAGCAGCCCCACAATTAATAAATAAATCTAAATAAATAAATAAATAAAGACATGAAGAGAAATAAATAT
>NC_134486.1:275665509-275828009 GCF_040206685.1 Ascaphus truei | reverse complement strand
TTACTACAGTATACTGTACTGTATGAATGACAATAGAGTGCTGTATACTTTATAAGGGGAATCCTTCTGATCAACTCTCTTTGATCAATACTGATAAATACAGTATCATATTTATACCCCTTTAGCACCTGTCGTTCCATCCTATGCACCCATTTACTGTACAATGGTGATTGCGGTCGTATTCACGTACTTTATGTGAGATAAATTAACCAGTTCTTTTATTGCTGAAGTCGCCACAAAATACTTTTATTTACAAATACAGTACAATACAATGGTGAAACTTTTCAAGTTAACAGCAATTCAAAACATCAACACACAATAATACATACTTTACAGTACTGTACAGTATACTGTACTAGTATATTTGGGCCTTGTCTTTGGGGGTTTATTCATGCAATTATTAGGGTGACCTGGCGTTGGAAATACTGACACAGTACAATCCTACAGCTACACCACCCACCCCCTCCCTTAGAGTTTTTAATCCCTTCCTGGCCAAGCATCAATCGTCTGGCTAATCCAATCCAAGCCATTGTTTTGTTACTCTGGCCCTGGGCTGTTCAGAACAGCCACTGCTTCTAAATTACTGAAAATATACAGGATAAATATACAGTGATGTGAAATAATCCTTTCTGTGTGTCTGAGAGGGTTGAAAGTCACCAGGTCCTCATCTAGTAGAGTACATTCTCTAATACCTTTAGAATAAAAATACAGTATATATAAATATACAGTATAAATATTGCACAGTATACTGTAATGTTAAATAACCCATCCTGTTCTTTTTCCCTTCATACTGTAACAGTATCCTCATTGTGTCTGCGGTACAGTAGTTCATTGAGAGAGGAGAGGTTTTGTGTACATCATTACTGCTGTTTATATACTGTACATTTGACTGCACAAGCAGATTTGACGAACACAAGGCCCCCCCTCCCCCCTGGTGCACCCTTTTTCCTGGAACGACAAGAAAACAAAAACTTTGTTCAGTTACTGTACTGTACTGTATGTGCGTACTGTATTATGGTAGAACTACTGTACAGAAGGTGGCTGGTGCAGCTTTCTCTGGAAAGAAAAAAATGGAGCAGTTAGTAGGCACTTACTGTAGTATGTCAAACTAGTCTACTGTACTGTATACTGGAACTACTGTATACTCTGACTATTGGGAAAGCTAAAATCTGTGCCATACTTACCTGTATCATACTGTACCTACTGTACAATACTACAGCACTGTACTACTTTCCTGATGCTTGTCCATTGCGCGCGATGACAATGGGCAACACAGTGGCAATATGGTCTATATATTTATTGCATCGTTCCTCGGTGAGTACATCGTTCCAAAAACTCATTATGGCTGTATACAACTCGTCCTTCTTGGAGGGTTTCGCCACTTTACGGATGTGGTCCTTCAGCTGATGCCAGACCATTTCGATCGGATTGAAGTCTGGCGATCTGTGTTTGGAAAGAAAGGACAATTAGTTTAAGAGATACAGTACACAGTACAAACAGTGGGGAACATAAATGGGACACGGTCTACTGCACTTACTCCGCTGGCGTCTTCACCCAGTTGATGCCGCGCTCAAGGATATGCGCCGTCGACGCGGTGTGCTTGGGATCATTGTCCTGGTAAAAGCGATGACCATTGGGAAAGTCTTGTGTGATGTATCGCACTATCACGGGCACAATGTTGTCTTGGAAGAAATCTTTATTCATGATTCCTATAGCAAGAAAAGAAAAGTGCTCAATAGTACAGTACAGTGCATACGGTAAGGCAACACTAGTCAAGTACAGTGCATTAGGCGGCATTATATTTGAGAAATTGTACCTTCAAAGACGACAATGCATCCCGGTCCACGCCTAGAGATGGCACCCCACACATGCAGCTTCACAGGGTGTTTTGGCCGCGGCTTCAAAGTTATGCGGCCTTTTTTGTGGAACGCAAATCTTGCAAATCTCTCCAGCGACACAGTAGACTCATCAGTGAAGATGCAATCCTGGAAAGTCTCACCGCTGTCGATCCATGCCTGGGCCTGGAGCACTCTTTTGATTTTGTTTGCGTCCCGTATCATGGGGTATGCTCTGTAATGACAATGAATAAAAAATGTTAGCGTCACAGCGCAGTACAGTTTGCAAAACAACACTTTTACTTTACAGTACAGTACCTCCTGTACTGTCCACTACTAACCTCACACGTCCATATTTCCATCCAATTCTGCGTCTCATCTTCTTTATGCTGCTCTCGGATACAGTCAGATTGTGGTTTTCCTGAAGAGTGTTTTTAACCCTTAATGCGCTCCTCTCATCATTCTCCTCACTTATTCTGTCCACCAGAAGAGTAGTCTCCCTACAATGCAAAGAAATTATATTGTGTTATTAATATGCAGCAATATAAAATGTATACTGTATACTGTACATGTAATGTTGTAATATACAGTAAATATAAATATACAAAAAATGTATACTGCTGTACTATAAATATAAATAGACAAAATATACAGTATACAGTACTGTTGTAATATAAATATACTATATAAATATACTGTTATTATATCATAATAAATACACATCATACTGTATACTGTATATTCCGTTGTCAGATGAATTGCAATATACCAAAAGTGTATACTGCTGCACAAAAAATATAAATTGACCACACATACAGTACACTACAGTATATACTGTTGTAATATAATAAATATACTATATAAAAACGGTATACTGTTGTTATATCATAATAAATACACATCATATACTGTATATTCGTTGTCAGATGAATTGCAATATACCAAAAGTGTATACTGCTGCACAAAAAATATAAATTGACCACACATACAGTACACTACAGTATATACTGTTGTAATATAATAAATATACTATATAAAAACGGTATACTGTTGTTATATCATAATAAATACACATCATATACTGTATATTCGTTGTCAGATGAATTACAATATACCAAAAGTGTATACTGCTGCACAAAAAATATAAATTGACCACACATACAGTACACTACAGTATATACTGTTGTAATATAATAAATATACTATATAAATACGGTATACTGTAGATGTACACTACAGTTTTCTATATTTTTTTTGGTTAAGTTTTATAAATACAGTATACTTACGCATTTGTTATCTTTGGTGCCTTTTTGCGGTCTCTGTTTTTTCCTTGTGCATGATAGCACACGGTGCTTGATGGCACAACGAGGCCAGAAGCAGTTAACCAGCGCTGGATATCTGCAATTCGTTTTCCGCTCGTGTACATCTCCTTCATTCTCATGCTGAGATCCTTTGAAATCTTCTTAACAGGCATTGCTGCGAGTACTGTAGAAAGAAATACAAACACAAGAATGTATATTCGATGTTTAGTCGATGTGTATTCAATGTGCAGTGAATCCACAAAATGGATGGTGTATTTATATGTTAATGACTCACCTAACAGACCACCCACTTTCAACACCTGTACCTGGCAGCCATGCATAAAAGGTTGTACACGTTGCATAGCCCACCACTTGCTGATCTTTATCTGAGCCATTGTCCAGATACTGCATTGTGTCTCCCGCTTACATGGAGCAGCCCCGGTTCTATGGACGAAAGAATCATCTCACCTCTGCTGTGCCTGCCACACTGAAAAAGAGAAAGGCAGTTACCGTTTCCAAGCCAAAGGCAAAGCGACAGGCTAAGGCCAACAAAGAAAACCTTCTGCTGACCCCAAAGGCTAAGGCTTTTAAAACACGTCAGCCTTATTATGTGAAGAAGAAATACGGTACTGTGCTCGGTACGCAAGACGCATGGCAGCCAACTCACCGAATCCGCAGACCACTTCCCATAAGCTTCGACGACTCTGCTGTAGCTGTCCCGGAAATCTTCAGCCCGGCTTCTCCACCCCCATCTTCTCCGGTTCCATCTGAAGATGCTGCTGCCTCTGAAATCAACGGGTCACTGTCTCCTTTGCTCTTGGACGACTCTGCTTCTCGCCCGGAAATCCAGCGGTCACCTTCTCCATCCCTCTTCCACCACGCTGCAGCTTCTCCTGTACCGGGCATCCCCAGGTCACCTCTTCCACTCTCCATCGATGCCGCTTCTCTCCAGGGAACCCCCATCTCATCCTCCGTTGCACCCATCCCCCCAGATCTCCAGATGCCATGCACAAGCAGCTCGTTGGACCGGATCCTGAATGGGCTAAGTGTGGATCTCCCCGGGAATTCTAGTGTGCTGGCAAAGCTAGATCTGCTTCTGGAGTCGGTGCTACATATGGAGCAAGGGATGCTACAAATGGAGCAGCGGCTGGATCAACGGATGCTACATATGGAGCAAGGGATGCTACAAATGGAGCAGCGGCTGGATCAACGGATGCACAAGATAGAGGCAGACATAGCGGGCATACATTATTTGCTCAGTGTTAATGCCCCTGTTTCCCCGACGCTGGAGCAGGGGGGTGACATGGATGTGATGCATGGTACCTTCGACCCCCTTCCATCACCAAGCACACCCCCTCCACCACAAGATACAGTGTACTATGCTATTGAGGAGGACATGACAACCCCGTCAAGACCACGCCAGGAGACAACCCGGCGACCACTACCGGAGGAAAGCTTCCTCCCAGACACCCTACCATTGCCCATCGCCTCAAGTACACCCGCTCCCAAAAGACTTCCTACACCCGCTCGCATACAAACAGTGCCCGACATCTCCCTGTGCGATCTGCCACCGGCGCTGAGGGAGAAGTATAGGGTGAGGAGTGCTGGTATACCACACAAGTATGCCTTGATCATATTTAAACACCATGTTCCCTACACATTGTACTGCGAGTGGGTGTTCAAAGTGAACTATGATGGGAATCGCCAAAAAAATGCCCTTCCTGCCAATTTAAGGAAAAAGATTGTGGAAGAAATGCAGCGCTATTACCCTGTTACAGATCCTGTAATGAGAGGCGTTAGAGACTGCATTAATGGCGTTTTCCGCCATGCAAGGCATCGGCCATGGCTGGAAAATGGGGAGAACTTTCAGTGATACCATACTGTAATATTGTGCTGTACTGTACAGTACATGTTTTACCCTATAGTACCTGATGTACTTAAACAAAGGATACTGAATGTTGTTGTGTGTTGCACGGTTTTTGTACTGTATTTGTAAATAAAAGTTTTTGGTGGCGACTTCAGCAATAAAAGAACTGGTTACTTTATCTCACACTCAGTACTACAAACTGCTTTTTGCTGCCAGACTGCAAACCCGCAAGACCAGCAACATTGTAACAAAAGAGCAATGAGCGCGCAATTGGCGTGGGAACTTCTGTTCTAAGGCCCCTATAAATAATATTCTTTATTTTATTTATAAACTCACATTTATAAACCCCGTCACCCACCCCCGCTAAACACAATAAAAAATAATCACACACAGCATCCCCGCAATAAATAAATAAATAAATACAAATAAATACATTTGAAATACATTTTTATTTATAGTGTAGATGTGCAGGGGGTCTCTGGAGCTGAACCGCACTGGTTTCAGGTCGGGGGACCCCGTGCCCCCCGAGATACAGGCCCCTTTAGGGGGTGCCGGTATCCCTCTGCGTTGAAAGCCCCGATCACGAGACCCCCTGCACATGTACACTGTGAATAAAACACACACATCATTAAAGAATCATTCTTTAGCTTAGCGGCTATGCGCTATGGTAAAGAAGCAGCATTTCTGTCTTTTTAATAATATTGTACAGTACAGTGAGCAGGGGGTTCCCTGAGACAGAAATCTAATCTCAGGGGACCCCCTGCTCCTGCACAATATTATTAAAAGTTCAGAAACGAGGCTTCATTAGCATAGCGTATAGCCGCTAAGGTAATGAAGGGGTTAAGGCATAATAACCAATAAATACATTCAATACACTACCCACTACCCATGGCAACCTCCGCTGCTGTACAGTAAAACAGAGAAAAAAAATAACACTTTCAAAGTAATGTCCCCTAACCCCTTAATCACCATGGCGGTTATTAACCGCTACAGTCATGAAGGGGTTAACCCGCCCTCACCCACCACTCGGGACGCCTACTGTACATACCCTCCCACTCTAACCCCCCACCCCGTGAGGCCTAACCACCCTCAACCCTCACCCACTAACTACCCACAAGGGAGGCCTACCCACATACCGTTGGGGAAACACCCCACCTCCACCCCAGTACCCACAATAAAAACAGTACAATGACCCACAATAAACAGCATTCTATTTATTAAATACATTACCCACCCCCTGTGCCCCCCCCCATAAATACAAGATTTATTCTTTTACATTCAGGGTCCATAACGCAGCCCCACGCTAGTCCCCGGTGGGCTGGCAGGGCACCTGGACAGACCTACAGTTTACCAGCAGCATACCACAGGTTCTGGAGGCCTGCTGGTGGATCCTGCCAGCACCATGGCGCCCAGGTGGTCTCCTTGGGTCACCGTGAGCCACAATTGGGTCCACACGGTAGGCCCAAGGATGTCTGGGACTCGGGGGGCCTGCCTCCCTGAATCACAGGGCCCGGGACGCCATGACCTGCTGCCCCCCCTGTTGGTAGCCCTGAATACTGAAGAAAAAATGGTTGCTACTGCCACTAATGTCCAAGAACAGGACAGCCCTGACAAATACCTTAAAGTCAAATGACAAGGGAATACACTGAGAACATAGTTATGGATTACTGAGATCATACCAACAGCAGTTAAGATAATGCAGGGCATCTGGACTCAACAGCGTGCACACTCCGGTTTAAGTCCGTAACAATGTGATGTCATCAGGGGGCGGACACCATTTTTGCTTCAAAAATCTTCCACATTTATTGTGCATTATCAATAAAATATAATCCTCACAGTGCAATATATCACATCCTGTGAAAGAGTCCAATTGATTTCTGTGAGTGGAAAGATAGAATGGTGTTCTTCTGATTTCCAACTACAAACCTGCCCTTTAATGAATAGGGACAAGGATTCAAGGACAATCAGTGGTTTAAAAGCTGGGCTGTATGCAGTTCTGGTATGCTGGTTTTATATTTATTTGCTTACACTGAAATGTACATTTTTAATGCTTTTCATTTGATCATTCATTCTAGTGTGTTTTCTTCATTTCTCCTTACTTATCTTGGATGAGCTGTTCCTGTGGTTACAGGATTGTCTCTAGAGGAGAAGGTGTGTTGATGCCCTTGTCAATCTTTTGTTCGCTAATTAACACTTCTCTTTTAAGAGACCAAGTTGTCTTAAAATTAAGGGTTTACCCCCAAAGCCCTGTGAATCCACCTAACTCCTATATACACCAAGTCAAACCGTAGAACAGAACTTTGTAACCAATTCCCTCAATCTACATTATTTATTTGGTCTGTAATATTTATAGTATCTAGTAGGAGGTCTATAGAAATATGTTTCTAGTAAATCACATTATGCAAGGCCCAGGCCCAAATCTGTTGCATGGTTTAAATGAAATAATAGTTTCATGCTCTGGAACAGGGGTGGCCAACTCCAGTCCTCAAGGGCCATCAACAGGTCAGGTATTAGGAATATCCCTGCTTCAGCACAGGTGGCTCATTCTGACTGGGTCACTGATTGAGCCACCTGTGCTGAAGCAGAGATAACCTTAAAACCTGACCTGTTGGTGGCCCTTGAGGACTGGAGTTGGCCATCCCTGCTCTGGAAAAACCTTACATTCCAAATTTCAGAAATAAAATCCTAGGCTCATAAATCAAGACTGTAACAAACAATAAACAGTCAAAGACAGAGATCATTTTTCTTACCTGACTGAATCCCATTATTCATGACTTTCTAAAGAGACAGATGTGCTCTACTTAGTTGAACTTTGTGAGAAGATTCATTTTTTGTCGTAAGTTGTTTCCCTATTTATAAACCTTTTAGCACGTGCTTCTTTTCTCTGCCATAGTCTTCAATGAGTGAATAACTATTGTAAACGTTCAAGGTATATTTCCATAGCTTCTGCTGGCAGAGTAAAACCAGTTGAGTTACATTTCTATTTATCCAAAAGGGTATTTCCAATAGAAAATGGAGTAATTATAATGTTGTGCGTCCAAACCTATATAGTACTATCTACCATTGGTATAAGTATTGAGTTCTTGAGCATTTGTTACAGCTATACCAAATAATTTGACTTTTCTAGGACATCATCATTTTGGTGACCCCCTGTTTATTGTTTTGTGCAACCTTGCTTATAAGACAGGGGCATTATCATGTAATTCAGCAAAGCAATATACTGTTTTTTCAAGTCACCTTCCCGTCTATAGAAGTAATGATATTCATAATGTGGTTTTTTAATATTGCTAATGTTGGACTATGAAGACTGTCTGCTTTTTATGTAATTTAAAATCTAGTTAGTAAAAATAAATAATGGTATTGACTATTAGTAAACAATTTGGTAGAGAGAAGAGGGTGTAATTTCTTCTCCCTTGTGTCCTCCATCCAATATGGCGCAGTTGTTAATTATGTGTTATTTCCTATTTATGTGAATAGAAACTAACTGTATTTGCTCTGTGTTAACAACTTCTCATATTGAATTGAATTGAATTAATTACACAGTTGAATGCCTCATTGGACTTGGTTGTATACACACATTGATAGAGATAAGATGCTACTCTCCATACACCCATGTCCCCTACCACCTTTGATGGAAGTAGGAAGGAGAAGTTTAAAAGTAATACAGAATGTATTCGGAACCCAGAGGATTTATGGATGGGAGATGCAAAAATGGAGAGACTAATATAAGAGACAACGAGATAATTCTAGCTACGTCTAAAAGCATATATCTTTACACATACATATTTAAAGGGCTGAAGGCCTGTTTTTTGGGGCAGCCATGGACCAATAACAGAACACCTTCATAAAATAGCCCCTCTCAATTACCCAGCCATTTGGCTGTTAGCAACTGCCCACCTTTCCTCTGTGTGAGCAGACTACCCCCAAAAAATGTTCCTCTGCTGATTTCATAAATAAACTTTTTCAAATCAAACCTATCCTCTACTTTTGTCTATACCCAGCATGCATTCATATATACTGTATAGTTGTAGTAAAGCACTATCTTAAAAACAGCTGGGCCTGGCACACATCTCTTGTGACCAAGAGTAAGTCACTCTGTGGCTCAGTTATAATATATTTTAGGTGAAATAGAAAAAGTAAACAGGCTCTTGTGACTTGATGGTGATATAACTGAAATAAATAAATGTAGCTGCTCAAGAAACCCAATAAAAAATAATTTATCTCTATACTCTATCAAAAGTACAGTATAGGAAAAAATGGGGAGCACTCTAAAAAATGATGTGCAAAATGTGGAAAACACTGATAAAAATATATACATATGTGCATAAAGAATAAATATATAATTGAACTTTTAAAACCATAGGCAGTTGGGATTTTCTTTCATATGTCTGCAGGGAACTTCAATCTTCCTCCCAGGGTTATAGAAATAAAAGAGAATGGCAATGGTGCAGATCATAAGATATATTGAGAACAACAACAGAACTTTAAAAATGTGCACTCACATTTACAACTCTGGAAATAGTCCTTGTCTTTGTGTCTTTAGCGTTGGGTTGTCCTTCTGGATGTATGTTTCAGCTTCCCCACCTTGGTGTGGCAGGAGGACGCCCAGGAGTGTCGGCTTGCTCCCTGGACAATCTAGAAGAAAATATTTTAAATATAAAAAAGAAAAAATTTTAAAAAGATGAAGAGGATTACATTAAGGGAAACCATAGGGAATAGAGCAAAGAAACAAAAGGATTTAGAGATGACAATTTGAAACAACAAAAGGATATTCCATCCAAAGAGAAAAATTGGTAACTCAATAGACACACACTATCAAACAAATCACAACATCAAGAAACATAAAGGATTTACGATACAAAAGTGGGAGAAAGACAGAATATTCAACCTCCTAGAGATAGAGAATATAGGAGGGAACCAAAAGCCTAGAAAGAGAAAGGCTTAGAGGGACGACACCATTACATTGTAGTCCTAGAATACATTACAGTACTAGAAGATTCACTACTGATAGAAGCTATCAAAGAGACTGAGAGAGAAGAGAACCTGATAGGAATTTGAAACGTAGGGATAATGATTTTAACAGATATGGAAAAGAGCATTCATATAGAGATTTTAAACAAAACACAAACTACCAAAGAAGAGAAGCAAGGGAAGAATTCCGCAAAGATATAAAAGATAGATGGAAACAGAAAAGCAGAAATTCAGATACCCACACCTACAGTGAGAGAAAGATTAAACATCAAGAGAAAAAAATGAGAGGGCTGTTATAGAACTGAGTCCCTCTCTTAGATGGTGGGAGACGAAAAACACATTTATTATTTTACAGGAGCAAGAGAAGGACACAGGGAGGTTAGAGAAAAAAAGACATCTAGAGAAAAGCGAGGAGGAAGGTAGACAAAACCACAAAAGACACCAAATTTGGAAAACATGTTTAATTTGAGCAATAAGGTCCTAACCAACGACCAAAGCAGTCTTTTAGCAAAAGGGTTACATTTCGCTTCTGTAGTGGGTCCCAATAATTTTAATCTGATTTTAGACACCAATAGTTTTTTGCGGAACCTAACCTTAAAATTTTTATTTTTAAACAAAGATGCCACTATTAGAGACATACAGACGGGACCATGAGTATTCTAAAGCTTGCCTTAAACTAGCCCGGTTACATTCTGGGTATGTGCTGGGTGTAACCTGGCTAGTTTAAGGTTAGTTTAAGGCATTTCTGCATTGAATAATGACCCATAGGATTAACACAGCAGGGGTCCCTGGCAGTCCCATTCAGTTTGAATCTGATGGGCCATTCTGATGAATCTGATGGGCTGTTAATCTGATGGGCCATTAATCAATGCAGAAATGCTGGGTCTAGTTTAAGGCAAGTTTAAGGCATGTATCCAGCATGTACCTGGGTGTACCTGGGTCCTTTTGGCGATTGCTACTGGTTTGTGTTAGAATACCGTGGGCACTACAGTAATTCAAACAAATGTAGGAGGAACGAATATAAGAGATCCCATGGCTAATGATGATTTTATGCACTCAAATCTAAAAAGACCACCACATTTTAACTCATCTTTTTTTAAAGGCCATTTTTTAGAGGTTTTCCAAAAATCGATCTTGGATGATTTTGATAAATTGACAGAAAGGATGAGGGCAGTAAATGCAAAAATAATGTAAAATAAGAAGAAAAAAATGCATTACATGAATTAATGGAGGATAGAACTATAACGGTGAAACAAGCAGACAAAGTAGGGAGAGGGGCACTGTCATAGTGGATTCTGTATTTTATCTTAAAGACACCAATCGGATTTTAGGGGACACAAAAACATATGAAAACTTATCAAAAGATCCCACTAGTGATTTTTTAAAACGAACTTGAAATTCTTTTAATGGGAGGAAAAGTGAATGGGATTTTAAACAACAAGAATTAGATTATTTATGGACAAAAAAAACCGATCATCCCGGTTTTTTATTTTTTACCAAAAATCCATAAGAGTATCACAGACCCCAAAGGAACACCCATAATTTTGGGTATATATTCTCTCATGTTGAATCTATCCGAATATTTAGATATTTATTTACAAGAGTATGTTGTTAAAATAAAATCGTACCTAAGAGACACACTACAAGTTTTAACTATTTAAAAAATACCGATTTGGCAAGATAATTATATTTTAGCAACCTGTGATGTCAGTTCTTTAAACACCTCTATTGACCAATGCAAAGCCTGTGAGGCGATTAAAAAGGTATTAGAAGCAGACATTAATCTCTCCCCAGAACAGAAGAAAAATGCACACAATGCGCACCGGAGATTAAAATAATGTAAATAATTTATTAATAAAAACAAAAAATAACTGAAAATAACTGAGGGGATCCAACCCCCCCTCAGTACACATGAGCCACAGATCCGGGTTAAGTTTACAATAAACAAAAACCACATCAATAATAAAATGTATCTAATAAAATGTTACCACCACCCGTACTCCCTGCAAACGCCGTCTCAGCCTGTCAGGATACGCGCAGGGTGACCTGTCGTGACCTCTACGCGTTTCGCACTACATGCTTCGTTTGCAGGGAGCTCGGGTGATGGTAACATCTCTGCGGTGGCGTGGTCCGGACCCTTAACGTTTACCGCGGAACCCGCTCTGGGCTTCAGTGTAAGTCTCCGTTTCCCCCTTTCAGCCTCAGGCAGTTGTTCAGCTACTACTTTTAGCCTTATTCTGGATATATATATCCCGTTTTATTGAACATTGTCCTTTTTTTATTTATTTTTTTATATAATTTTTGTATGTTATGTTGTTTATAGATTTAGTTCAATTAGATACATTTTATTATTGATGTGGTTTTTGTTTATTGTAAACTTAACCTGGATCTATGGCTCATGTGTTCTGAGGTGGGGTTTGATCCCCTCAGTTATTTTTTGTTTTTATTAATAAATAATTTACTTTATTTTAATCTCCGGTGCGCATTGTGTGCATTTTTCTTCCTTTCATCTCAAGGTATCCCCATCTTGGGGGTTACCTTGTCTTAGGAGCTCATTGGGGAGACTCTCTACACACATGCTGCAAGGGGATTAATGTTTCCAGCAAATGATATACCTGCAGCACGAGCGCTGAATTTCCTACATTATCTGCTCTCCCCAGAACATGCAAATTTTATAGTACAAGGGATAGATTTTATATTAAAACACAACTACAGTACTTTTGGTTAAACAACATCTTTTATCTGCAAAAATGTGGTATGGCCATAGGGACCAGGTTCACACCATGTTACGCGAAAATTTTTATGGGTGTGTGGGAAAATGCTTACATCTGGAAAAATAACGCACTGGGCGCAGACCTTGGTTAATGGCATAGATATATAGATGACGTATTTTGTATTTGGAAGGATAATGAGGAAAACTTGAATACATTTTTGGATTTTATTAATATTAATGATTTTAACCTTAATTTTATACATAAATGGAGCAGGAAAGAGATAGAATTTTTAGATCTTTTAATCTATATAGAAGATGGTAAAATAAATACAAAAACATTTTTTAAAACTGTGGACAGCAATAGTTATATTAAAAAATCGAGCTGTTACCATGCCCAGTTAATAAAAAAATTACCATTTGGCCATTTACACAGGATCAAATGTAATTGCACTAAAAAAGAAACTTTCCTGCAACAATCTGAAATACGGAAAGATACATTTTTAGAGAGTGAATATGATGAAGATAACATTAAAACAACCTTTGAAAAGTGCAATAAATTAAATAGCGACGAGTTATTAAAACAAAAATTCAAAGAACAAAATACTCCAATTGATTTTTAAACTTCCTTTATTACTAAATACAATATGATGCAGGAAAGATAAGACAAATTTTAGAGAAGCATTAGTCAATTTAAAAAAAAGATCAGATTGTAGGAAACTCCGTACATCAATGAGTCATTTTTAAGAAAGCAAATTATATTAAAAAACAAACTTGCACCCAGTGTTTTTATAAATGACAAGAAAAACAATAAAGAAACTGATATGAATACCTGTTTACCAAAAACACCCAATGGATTTTACAAATGTTTTGCATGCAAAGCCTGCCAGAAAGGATCTAATGAAAAATTGAATTTTAAATCTTTTACGATTGGCGAACTTTTTAAAAATGAACAATTCACTAACTGTAAGTCAAATTTTTTGGTTTATTTATCACAATGTGATTGTGGGCTCCAGTATGTCAGACGCACTACAAGACCATTGCATGTCCCCATACTGGAGCACATTGGGAATATAAAAAACAGATCCAAACACTTTTATTTAAAGCATGGCAGTGAACCTTCATGTTTAAAATATAAGGTAATAGAATGGGTACAAAACAATTGGAGAGGGGGAGTGTGACAGGGTGAATGAACGTCACCAGCCATATACCTGGCAAACCTATGTTTAGGCTTGGAGTGCAGCAGTGATGAGGTTAAGTTTCAGGTGAGAAGGGCTGCTTAATTAGTCTGACTCCAGCTGCATAATGAAGGTGTTTTAAAAAAAAAAACCAGGTTGTACACACATGCAAGCTAGCTGGTCAGGAGACAGGTTTGAAATACTGAAGAGATTACTGCTCTAAGGTCTATTTGCAAAGTACATGTTTTATGAACTGCCTTGTTTGCTATGCTGAAGAGAAGCTATCTTGTTTGCTATGATGAAGAGAAGCTATTTTGTTTTCTATGCTGAAGAGAAGCTATTTTGTTTTGTCTGCTGAAGAGAAGCTATTTTGTTTTGTGTCCTGTATGTTTTTAAGGCTCAATAAATAAGCCTTGTCAAGAGACCCCGCGTGTGTAGTTGCATGTACCCTGCAACAGGGAGACATTGTCAAAACCCTCTCATAAAGACAAACAATTTGGATTTTTAAATTGAAAACATTGATACCCGATGAGCTGAATGCAGAATTAGATGTATGGTCTTTTAAGGTTTATTACTGCATTTTTAACTTTTTAATTTTACTGTGTATTTTAACTGAGTTTTAATCATTGTTGTTGTATTAATACTTTTCCATTTCTCTCTATCTCTTTCCCCCAAAATCTTGTTTCGAAGCAATATAATGTATACATAATTAATCCACATAAAATGTAATGTTAATATCAATAGGGGATTTCTTTTAACTGTAAATTCGAGGATTTTAATCTAATTGTATAAAACTTGTTATATAGATGTAGCCAGGTTCCCTCTGCGCAGCGAACCCCCCCCTTCTCCTTGCACTCACCTGGGCCGGGTGCGGGAGTGTGTGTGTGCCCCTCGATATGCTGGAGGAGGTTGCAGTACGGCGATTGCGGCTTCAGAGACTCCCGGCGGCTCCCGGAGCAGGGCGCTGCCATCTTAGATTGTGCACGCATGCGCAGTAGGGTTCCGTTGCGGTGGCCACTCGGGAGGCAGTTGCGCATGCGCGGAAACAGCTCGCGTACGCTAGCCTACCAGGGAAGGCTCTTGGACGGGACTACGAGTCCCATGAGCCTTAGGGGACAACATGTGACGCCAGGGAGCCAATAAGGCTTTAGGACCTCATGACACCAGGGAATTGAGATACATTTTGCGGGGTTGGAAGCGTGAGTTGGAGCAGGAAGCTAGGGGAAGGAGGTAGGGTGCAGGAGTCATTGACTCCCTTCACTAGGCCAGCAGCCCCCGAGGCCCCAGATAGCCCTAAGCCACCCAGTAGTGTGAGTTGAGTCAGGTACAGGCCCCAGGTTAGGGATCCTGCCCCTTACTATCCAGAGCCAGTTAGGGACCCAGCGGACGCTGCACGTCCATCCAGAGGTTTGGGCTCAGACCTTCACTGTTGTTGCAGCAGCCATCCGTGTGGGATCGCCCCGGATGGTAGTTCCTGTATTCAGCCACCATCGGATCCTTTGCGAAGTTCCCTGAGCAGGCCCGGGCACTGGAGTGCTTGGCAGATAACCATCACCAAGTGCAACAACGATTCTATATTATATTCACACGGGACCAGTGGCTGCGCAGTCACACATATCTATCTCACTTGAAGGGTGGGGGACATATTGTGTGGGGTTACTGGACACGGGGTGGGATCACCCGGTGGAGGTGGGAGCGTCCTGCGAGACGCAGTAGTTAGTGTCTCCTCTAGAGAGGGACACCTGTTGATCATATGCATAAGTACGTTGCCGCTAGTAAAGTCATTGGTTGTGTTACATGCTTTGTGTGGAGTGATATATATTGTCCTGTGAGGAAGCACTCCCCCTCTGGTGGGAGCCATCGCAGGTGGAGGCGCTGCACCAAGTACGAGGTTACCCATATTGTTATACGTGCCCCAGGTTCTCCGTGGCGGAGGCTTAGGCCTCCTGTGAGCCTAACAGGTAAAGCACCACACTGGTAACATTAGGTTCCCCGCACATACACTCTATATGCGATTGGGTGGGGGAATACCCGTTACATACCTTATATTTAATAGAGATATGAGAATGTCTTAAATGATCTTAATAATTTATTTGTATGCTAATACTGGAAATGTTTTTTTTATTTTATATACATATTTATGTACAACTGGTTAGGTACTAATCAGGTGAATCACTTCTCTCAAATTAATGTGCAATTGAATCATTTAGAACTGTATTTTATTATATTTATATATCATTATGTCATCTGCATTTTAGTATAGTTATTAGGAACTTATAAATTGTTTTAAAGTAATGAAATATTTATCTGTTATGTTATATTGTATTAAAGATGTATTAGACTGTTTAAGCAGTGACAGGTAATGATAGTTTTTTGGGGTATGTAATGGATCAGTGACAGCTAATTAGGAACTCCTGAGGAACCCAGCGGGCGAAACGCATTGAGTGGAGAGCTGCCACCATCAGACATCAGCTGGAGACGTGGTAGAGGCGTTTGGGAGATCCGCAATTCAGTAGGAACAGAGCAGACCCTAACATCGCAAGATGCGAACTCGGTGATGTCACCAGTCAGGAAGTGACTGTCCAGGGAGCAAGCCGGCGCTCCTGGGCATCCTCCTGCCACACTGAGGAGGGAAAGCTGAAACGGACACCCAGAAGGACAACCTAACACTAAAGACACCAATACAAGGACTATTTCCAGAGTTATAAATGTGAGTGCACAGTTTTAATGTTCTGTTGATGTTCTCAATATATCTTAAGACCTGCACCATTGCCATTCTCTTTTATTTCTATAACCCTGGGAGGAAGACTGAAGTTCCCTGCAGACATATGAAAGAAAATCCCAACTGCCTATGGTTTTAAAAGTTAAATTATATTATCTTTATTCTTTATGCATACACATATATACTGTATATATATATTTTTCACAGTGTTTGCAAACTTTGCACATCATTTTTTAGAGCACACATCATTTTTTTATATACTATAATATATTTTAGGCACAATTCTATGTACCACACGATGCACATAAAAAGCAATATACAAAATATGTAAATGTTATACTTACACATGTATTCCTATTTCCAAAGTATGTGTACTGAGCTAAAATGTACATAGTTGATATTTCTGTGAAATAAGTCAAAATGGCATTATGTAGTGGAGGTTACATTTTGGTACGTCACAAAGACTAACTGGATCCAAAAACTTGAACTAGATGATACCTGATAATGTTACCCTCTTTAAAGAAAAATGTGAGCCTTTTCCCCCCCTTGTTTTCACTTACAGATAATTCATTTAAACTGTGCTCCTCAAATTCACTTCGTACACTGACCTAATAACCTTCCCTGTCAAGTGGCAAAGTTAATGGGATCACAGAGCAAGTGGTTAAAATGGCAGTGATGCATCGCAGTCTAGGGAAAAGAAAATAACAGTGTGACTGGCATTGAAAATGTACTGAGATTTCCTCTCAATGTAATATTCTTGGGTTTTCTATTATTAGAATATGGATAGAGTGATTACAGAAGGCAACTAGAACAAAATAAAAATGACATCAGAGCAATAGAGTGAAATAGATGAAGGATATGGATTTCTAGAGCATAGGCAATTTATCATTGATTGCACTACTCATCATTAACACTTTTAGTGCTGGAGGGTCTGATTCAGCACTGAGTCACCTACAATACATTATATGATCCTAAGCACTGAAATAGTTAATTAGCCACCAATCTTATATTTGCTTTCACTCGGCCACCAAACCCAGAGATATGAAACACAAAAATCATCAAGCCATGTATATTTCCATTACTGTAGAAAATGTACAGTTCGTGATTTGGAGACTTTTGAATTCAAATTACACAAAACTGATTTTTGCAGTAACTTTTGAGGCAAAAAATGTGCCACCCGAGTGCTGCAGATCTTCCAGAATTGCAACAAGTGATTGCATGGAATAGGTATCACATAGTTGCAATAATAGTATAGTATCGCATAATTGGCTGCCCCCTAGTGACGTGGACGGAAGAGAGGTGGGTTCTACTTCCATTACGAACACGTTCACGTAAATGCAATCTTCCCCTAAATAACGGGGGGAAAATAGCATGAAGTTCATTTCCTGTATGTCACAAGGGGCCCTGGTGTTCCAGACCCCATGAAGTATAGGAAATGTCTTAACGGCAGCTTAAGAGTTCAGCACGTTTGTAAGAGACAGGTGCAGAGGTACACTCAGGGGGACATTTTTGGGGAAATTAAAACATGGCTTTAAACAGCCTATCCCTGTGTATGGGCTAACTCACTTCCCCAGTCCCTATCTGTAAGGCTGGGAGGAAAAGCCCCTTACCAACCTATCACGCCAAAGTCTAAAGAGGTACCTCAAAGCAGGTGGCCCTTCATGCCATTCTCTGGGTCTGGATCTGGATAGTTGTCTGCTTGAGGAGTCAGTCGCTGGCAGGTTCCTGGGTCCTCTGTGTCCAGGAATAGAGGTCTGGTCTTCTGGTGTCTTGCTGTCATCACACAGCCCTCATGTGTGCTCAAGACTCTCTTGGTTAGTTAACAGCAGTTAGTTTACACTGGTCTGATTAACTAAGTGGAGACTGGTTAATTATTTTTAGCTGCAATTAACCAGCTCCCAGCTGGATTCCTCAAACCACTGAGGCTTTCTAGTGAAGCCTCATTAAGACAGGGTTAATTCACTGTTACAATGTTATTTGAGTTTCTTACTTAGTTCTTCTCTTCGCCTTAAACAAATGAGAAAAGAAAACTGTACCTTTCACAGACAAAATCTTTCATACAAAATACATAATACCTCATGGCATTATCATGACACTTCCTATTATCAATAAGGGTGGACGGTGCAGAATTACCCGAATCTCATGTGCCCAAACTTGCACGGCTCAGATCTCTGTGTCCGAGATGAGCAGAAACTTCAACAAAACCTTGTTTTTTTTTATTTCTGCTTGAGCTCCTGCGTGTTCTTGCAGAATTTCCTCTAGTAAAGTGAATCTCTGTTCACTAACCTCCATTTCATGCTGGCAAGGGAAGAGGGGTTGGCAGGAGGAGGATTGAGGGGCTGAGAGACAGAGAAGAGGCAAGGGCAGAGAGAGAGAGATAGAGACAGAGAGAGAAACAAAGACTGACACAGATCAGAGAGAGAGAGACAGAGCAGAGGGGTAGAGGGAGGGGTAAAAAAAGAGAGATCAGGGGAGGAGATAGAGCAAGATATATACAAGGAGCAGAGGGATATATAGAGACAGAGACACAGAGCAGACGGGTACAGAGGGGTAGAGAGAGAGAGAGACAAAAATATAGATAATGGTAAATACCACAGACAGATTACTTGGTGGTCCCTTTACTCCATCAGCAATAAAGAAGACCAAAGGTAAAATGCAGTGGTTCACTAATGGGAATCATTTAGGACGGTGGCCCATTAATTTGTCTCAGTTTTTCTCTGCATGTAATTGCATTTCCCTGCCCATGCTTACAGTACATAACTCATGCTCAACAACTCCAGGGTAACGGACTGATGCAATGGTATCTTTCCTTCATTATAACCCAGTACGGTATTTCTATGTATACTTCTATTTATTTAATTATCTCCCGTCATGTCCTATTCTATCCCAGGGGCTGAACAAAATTATGGAAGGCCCCAGTGGCAAAAAAGTCTGGGTACCTGACCCTATTAGGACTCCTCCGCCATGCCGATGTAGTGCTGTGGTTTGTGCTAGTGTGCAATTTGTCCCTGCTATTCTAATGAAAGGTTTAATGCATTCCATACCACCACTAGCCTAAAACTGAGCTATTCCCATACATTATTTTCTTGACACCACAATGTAAATAAAGGATAAGAAAATACAGAGATCACTATACCACAAACCCTCAGACTAACTTATATACCTAAGGTATGATAGCTTCAACCCCAAACTCACAAAACATGCTATCATTTATAGCCAGGCCATAAAATACAACCAGATTTGCTCAGATACAACAGACAGCGACCAGCATTTTAACGCACTGAGGAGGAACTATCTACCTTGTTACTGTGCACATCAGACCTTACCTTACCCCTTGAAGCTGAGAGATTCATGCTCATACTATATGCAATTGCTTCTTATCAGGCTATCCGCATATTGTTATTTGTACATCCACATGAACCACACTGTTTTGGTGGTCTCATTTGAGGAGTTCACTTATACATATTGCTCCTACTATTGTATATACCTTGTTATATGAGCATGAAGTGTTACTTACTACCATGCCCACCCGCTCCCCTAATAGGGGTTATTGCTTTCATGGGGATATGACGTCAGCTTGGCGTCCGCGAGCGGGTCTCATTGCGGAGTTTAGCAGCGCTGGTGGTTGCGGTAACAGTCCGGTCATCACATAGAAACACGGTTGTATAGGGAACAGGGGATCCTTGGGGCTCACATCTGCGCCTCTGTGCTGTGTTATTTAACCCTTGGCACCCATTGGATTTTTGGGTTTGAGTTGTAGGTTGACCATTGACAGGCATAGTGTTAAACCATGCCCGTATTATATGGGCATGATGTACCCACTGTACCATGCATGGGTGGAGGATAGGGATAGTTGCCCGGGGTGGGTGGTTAGGCCTGCAGGGTGAGTAGCGGGGGACGGGGTTAACCCTTTAATTACTATAGCGGTTATAAACCTCAATGGTGATTAAGGGGTTAAGGGCCATTAGATTGTATTTTTGTATGTATTCTTGCTGGCATCGGAGGACATGGCCCTGCAGTATGCTGATGAGGATGCCCTTCAGGATGGCAGGGGTAAGTAGAATGGTTTTTATTTCCTTTACTTATGCTGCCTGACTAATGTTTGATTTAATAATGGGCGAATGAGCTATTATCCATATCTGGATAATAGCTATTTTGCCTATTACTGTAATTATGATGTGTTTGGTGGGGAGGAGAGGTGTATTTATTGAAATGTATATCATCTTTATTTATTTTACAACAGGGTTGGTACTGCAGGCCAGCGGGGACCACCCCTGTATTACTCTGTATTAGATTTGAGCCCCCCAAGGCAGACCACGTCTCAAGGTGATTGCGGCAAATCTAATACAGAGTGCTTTTCCTGGTATTATACAGGTTAAATAAGAGAAATTAAACTGCTCACCTCTATATATATTGCAGTCCTATAGGTAATGAGGTAGGTGCATAAAGGGTGTGATATATATATAACCAAGAGAACTCAAAAAGAATTGAGTAAAGCACACTCTTACCCTATAATGTAATACATAGCTCCTAATAACCAAAGGCTGCGCACTGTTCCCTGTCAGGGTATGGAACCGACGAAAAATCAAAAAATTCTTTAATACATCTAATTATCACACTCAATGGTAGAAAAGGTTTTTAAATGTTTTAAAATCCCTTTATGGGAGCGGTGGAGTGGGGAATAGAGGAAATTCTGATGAATAACTGCTTAAATTCTGCAGTCAGAAGGTTACCTTCCCCGTCCTGCGGTCTCAGAGGCTCTGCGGTATATGTTACAACATACAGGGTGTTGCTGTTCTAACTAGAGTAACTACATGCGATATGTTACTAATGTAGGTCCTCAGATGTTGCTAGCATATGCAGTGTTATATAATAGCTTTTATAGGCACAGGTAGATAGACTGTATAGGGAGTGTCTGTTTAGACAACACCTAATTGCAACAGTTGTATCATAACAACACTGCTGGAATATTAAGGCTATTAAATGTCAAGGAAACAACACATGAAGAATAGTAGCCAGTAGCCTGCTGGGACTCCAAAATCACATATATATACCCCTATAGACACAATATAGTGAACACACAATACAGATGCCTGTATCAGGATAAACTAGGCAATGCAAGGTGCCACAGTGTATACAGCTCATCTAAACCCAAAAGTAGCTGCTGTGTAACCACTGGTAATAACCTGCTAGTATATAGCGGTGAGTCCTGCAACAAATGTAGCTATGCAGGAAGTACTCGTGCGTATTGCACAGTCAAATAAACAACATGAATTACCTGTACATTAGTGTGGGTATGGTTTGCGGCAAACCCCAGCAGCAGAGAGGGAAAAGGATTATACAAGCCGTATGTTTTGCAGGTATCAGACCGCATCAGCCGCATGAGCCGCTGCTCCTCAGTGACGTCACTCAGGTGACGTCCGACTAACCCGACATATGTTTCGCGTGATACACGCGCTTCATCAGGGGGAGGAGTCTGCTCCTCAATGCCTGACTTAGCTTTTTATAGGGAGCGCTTAGCTTCTATTGGTAGGAGTCTGTGGAATTGACCCTGTCAAGTCAGGTCAGACATGAGTGACAAATTGTCACGGACCTATCTTCAATGAATAGTATCCCTTTTTGTATAAGGCACTTGCGCAGTGCGCAGCCTTTGGTTATTAGGAGCTATGTATTACATTATAGGGTAAGAGTGCAAACTCATAGGGTGCTTTACTCAATTCTTTTTGAGTTCTCTTGGTTATATATTATACAGGTTAATAAGAGCTTCAATCAGACTTAGAACTATGCAACTAATTTTGACAGATTTATTATAAATCATTCTTCCTGGTAATGTACAGGTTATTAAGAATCTATTTTAGTGTTAGGACCCTTGGGACGTGGTCTGCCTTGGAGGGGCTCAAGGGCTTACAACACTTTGGCCAAAGGGTTAAACTAAAAGACCATTTTATTCAATAGATATCTATATATATATATATTTAGGCACTGTGTATACAGCTCGTCTAAACCCAAAAGTAGCTGCTGTGTAACCACTGGTAATAACCTGCTAGTATATAGCGGTGTATTGGTGCCTTTGGATTAGCACTGAGCTCTGTCTGTGTTTCATGTTTTGTCTCTGGTTTTAAATATATATTGCCATGCTCACGAGCACTCCTCTTTGACACTTATACGCATATATATATGTTGTGGTTATTTTGGGGGTTCAATATGAGCTTATAGGGGTCCTGTATGTTTTGCAAGACAAAAAGAATAAAACAAGAAAGCTGCATGTTCTAACTGTTTAATTGTGGAGCTCTTAAGAAAATGTAGGATTCATTTACAATGACATGTTAGGTCACAATCCAGGTTATAGGTTATTCTACGATTTAGGGATATTAGGATGATGGACTTAATTAATAAACTTTTTTTTTTTTGTGCAATCCTTCTAGTGTTCCCTAGTCAACCTACAGACATAACTACCCATGTCATAAGCCACAGCTATATATTCACATTTTCGTGAATGTTTAAATTAGGTAATTCCCTTGTATTGCAGAAAAGTAGAAAGCAAGCCATCCCAAGTCATTTAATTCATGTCAGCAACACTTCACAGTCATTATTAAAGAGGAAGTTAGGTGACCTTGTTTGATGCTAGGTGAGGCTTTAAGTTTGACTCTTGAATATCTGCGCCATTCCCTACAACATTAGGGCACAGTTAGGACCTGACTTAGCACCTGTATCTTCAAAATCATACAATGTAGCTGCCTCCTAATGAGAAAGGCACTGAAACACAGCACTTCTGTCAAGGTAGAGCTCCCGCTGAGAAAATGATACCAAGGGGAAAAAAAGTTCTCACTTGTATGAAGGAGCATGAATATAAAGAGCTTCATAATTGAATCTTCTTACTGGGGTGAGAACTAGCATCTTTGCAGCTTTTCAAAATGAAAGGCAGGCCATTTAAATTCTGTTAGTTCTCCACCTTACATTTTTTTTTCAGAAATCCATACAGTATGTACTACTTCTAAAAAAAAGAAACGCTGAAAATATAGTTGGTCATATTTGGCATTGCAAATTGTTCCGCACAGCCGCCAACTGTCTTTTGTTGAAATATAACAACTTTTAAAAGAGAACATTTTGAAGTTAAAATGCATGTTATAAGCCTTTTCTAGAAGTCATGTTAAATGCCGTTTTTGAAATGTAAAAAGAGATTTCACAAATGACAAATCACTTGGTTGCTCAATCTAAGGTCTCATACTGATTCTCTAATCTCACCACAGGATATATCTGAATAAGCAACTCAGAAACGGCTAAACTGACAATGTATTAAAGCACAAGGCCTTTCATAAAAAAGTGAAGTAAAAAAATGATCAAACCACAAAATGATCATACTTTCACATAAAGCAGCAATCCCCTCAGAAGCGCATATGAGATTAACTCATGGCATTTTCGTATCTTCACCCTGCTGCTCTTTAAAACAAAAAAAAATGTTGTTCGAAAGCAGGATCTTAGGGGCCTATTCACTAAACTTCGATAAGTTCCGTGCATTGCCGGGCGGGTATGCACGTTCTTACCGCACTATAAGAAATGTGTGTCAAAACGGTATTCAGTAAGAAAAATCTCATTTTTTTTATAGTGCGGTAATAAAATGCAACATCACTCTACTCTGTGTGTTTTTTTTCCCTCTAATACTTATCACACTACTTGTGTTTTCTTAAACTGCTGCCTGGAAGACCCACACAGAGTGAGCTGTATCTCCATGCACAGCTCTTACAGGCGATCGCGCAGTTGTAATGTTAATTTTAATAAAGTATTGAAGCAGGGGGTCTCCGGAGCTGAACTGCATTAATTTCAGTGTTCACAAGTGGGCCCCCTACTCCAAACGTCGCCCAGCCACGTGGTCGCCATCAGCTATTTTCCGGTATCCCTACCCTTGCCTGACCTGTGCACCACTCTGAAACAGAGATCGGGGTTCACTAAAGCCAACATCATAGATGTAAAATGGGATGCATCCACTCTGTGGAGTACAGTGCTAGTGACTGCCATGGTGATGTCTCAATGGACAATGTACCGCAATTTCTACCGCTCCCTGAAGCTCCCCCAAAGGAAAGTTCACTCATATACCCCAAATGCAGCGCATGAACAGAGACCCTGAGTGTCCTAACCGGTGTGGCAGAATGTCAGGTGTCCCTACCTGTCTCTCCACCTCCGAGCCCTAGCTGGAGACAAGCTTGCAGTCTAAGGCCCGAACCAAGTCACCACAGTATCAGCAGTACAGATGGGGCTCAGTTACTCGTTGGAGTCCTGCAACAACTGACCGAAAAGATACAGTAGGTCAGCTGGCCCCGGAGCAACCTTACCACAAATTTATGGCCTTCTCTGGGCTACGGCCCACCCCACAGGGGGAAGAGGCCTTTGAAGAATGGCTAACCATGTGGTATAAGTACTGCCCGAGTGAACGTGCATGGACGCAGTTAAGAGGAAAAGAATCATGAAGTGTCTACGGCCACCGGTCACCAACCTTTGATGACTGTACCTTGAGCACCATGAAGAAGCTAAGGCTAGAGACATGTTCCAGGCCCTAACCAAGGCCTATGGCTGGAAGGATGACCTAATTGCGTTATTGGCCCAGTTCCATGCCCTCATGCAAAAGGGGGGGGAAGACTTATCCGACTTCCTACGTCGACTGCAGATGATGCTGTGGACCCTGACCAACAATATGGTCATTCGGAAGGGTGGCCTAGACGATAATAGAACTAGACAATTCTTGCGAGGAGCATCACACACACCCCCTTGTGGCCAGGATTTGCTGCACGATCTCTACCACGAATCCACCCAATTTTGAGGACCTAATGGACCAAATCCAGGACCAGGAGGCCATCTTGAGGTTCCAGGCCTCCAAGGCAACCCAAGATTGGATAAAAACAGAGAGAAGATCAACTTGATAAAGAGATTAGCTCCAAATGCGTAGGTGGGGGTCTGTTTGCCCAATTATGCTGATTTTTAAAAAGATCCAATAAATTGAAATACATTTTTTCTTTGGGTACGCACTCTACTTGACCTCATCTCTCTGCCTGGAAGTAGTCTTTATTTTCTTATCGTTCTCGGGAGGAAAGACTGATACATTTGTCGCTCTCAGCAGGGACCACGCCAGTCGGGAGAGGGACCTCAATGGAGCAGATAGTGTCCAGGGAGCACAACTCCCCAGGACTGGGATGTGGAGTAAGGTCAGCGCAAGATGGTGGAAAGATGGTTAATATTGTGTGTCAAAACTGTGTACACATGCATATAAATAGACAATACAAATCCACTGAACACACACAGGTGGTATGCACAGTGTTTAGGGATGAGAGGGGATAGAATAATATAATGGTGTGTGTATATATATATATATATATATATATATATATATATATATATATATATATATACTCACACGGCCACGTGTGAGTAGCTTTTACAGTCAAAGTATCTCTCAGGGTTCCCAGGACCTTTGTTACTTTTCCTCTCTGCAGACAGCCTTCCTCCAACAGTCTGTCCCTGGTGCCTCTCTGTGAGCTCGTATTCCCCCAGCAATATGACAATTGCACAGCTATTTGAAAAAATCGAACAACTTTATTAGATAAAAAATGAGTATCACAGACTCACATGTATTGAATAGTTTCTGCAGCTCCTTGCAGTCCACACGAGCTCCCGGTATCGGTAACTTCCCTCTTCTGCGTCCTGTTTCGGGACCGATGACGTGGAACTCACTGGACTATGCTTCACACACACTCAGTTCACACACCAAACAAAGAACAATGCATTTCGCACATGCGTGCTAACTCAGGAAGCTGCCACCGTAGTGCAGTGGGACCCATATTGCTGGGGGAATATGAGATCACAGAGAGGCACCAGGGACAGACGCACCTCCTCCCTCTCTCCCCTCCCAACTCCTCCGACACGGACTGTCGGAGGAAGGCTGTCTGCAGAGAGGAAAAGTCACAAAGGTCCTGGGAACCCTGAAAGATACCTTGACTGTGAAAGCTACTCACACGTGGCCGTGTGAGTATATATATATATACGCCATTATATTATTCTATCCCCTCTCATCCCTATACACTGTGCATACCACCTGCGTGTGTTCAGTGGATTTGTATTGTCTATTTATATGCATGTGTACACATTTTAGACACACAATACTAACCATCTTTTCCCATCTCGCGCTGACCTTACTCCACATCTCTATCGCATCTAGAGGATCAGGGATGATCCTTCCTTGGCCAAGCAGCAACACTTCAGAGGGGCCAGTATAACAATTTATTATTTTCCTGGTTGACATCTGTGTTATATTTTATATATACAATATATTGCCCTTGGGCACATTGTGAGAATTTATATTATATAAACACATTTATTGGGAGCTCCGCAGTCTACACATCAAGCTCCCCAGGACTGGGCCAGATCTCTCCTTAGGCCCCAGATAGGCCCCGACTCACAATAGGTTGTGGCTGCTACAGGAAAAGCCCATAGCTAGGGACATTTACCCAGTAGCTGCTTATAGTCAATGTATAGCACCGGTGAGACGCCACAATGTGTTTACGGCCTGTGGTCTTGGACCAGACCACCTTCATCGTAAGAGACTATTTATGGTGATACCATCCAGTGGGGGTTCGCCCCACTTTGGTGGCGGACACGTCGCTGACGATGACAACATTGGATCAGACGGATCCTTATTTTTATACGGCCATACCCAGGTGCTGGAGCGCCCGGCAGGTACCACACCAAGTGCACCAACAATCCTCAGAGGTAGCGCTACTCCCTACACTTTTGTGTGGGCCCTGACATTGGGGAAAAAGAACATCAGTGATATTGGTGCCAAGCACCCTATGTACTTTGGGGACACTCACTGGTGGTACTAGGTTGGGCATATTATACTGTATGGTACAGGGTACTGTTTCTTGTGTGTTCAGTAAAGGTTGTTATCATATACCCAAGTGTGTGTATTACTGGTATTGTTCCTGTGAGGGGCTTATCCCACCAGGTGGAGGCGCTGCACCGAGATGAATGAGATATCACCCCAGGCTACCAGTGGTGAAGGCTCAGGCCTCCTGGTAGCCAACAGGTAATAGCAGTACTGGTAGTTCCTTCCCAGACATGGGGGAAAGGGGGTTACATAAGTATTGGTCATTTATTTAATCTTTTGGCCCAAACATGTTAAGCCTGCAACACCGTCAAGGTAGATCCTTTTCAACAGGTACACTACCAAGTTTATACTGCGTCCTTTGTATTTCTTATGTAGCAAAGATTTGGGGAAATGACTGCAATATATTTAAACTGTCATTAAAATTTCATTTCGCCATTTTCCTTTGTCCGACAGGCAAACTTAATCTTTTATGGAGCCAATATCTAAGGAAATGAATGGCAAAATGATCTTTCCTAGAATTATTGAACTGAAGGAGCTATATGGTATGTAATACTCCCTTTGCCGTTAGTCTTTAAAAAGCAAAATGGTGTTTTATGGTATAGCACCCCTTAGTAAATATGGGCCTCATTCTGTGATCAAATCAATACTTTTAAATCATCAAGAGTTTAGATATAAAAATAAACTGCACGTGAATGAATAAACATTTGTAACTGGCAGTAGCAGTTATGAACCTGTGGAACCAAGAATTTTGTTGCTATAAAAAATAGTTTTCTAACACCTTTTTTTAAAATCTTATAGCTATGAGTAAAAGTCAAATGAATGGATAAAACAATCCAGAACGCTAATTTCATTATAAGGTTCAGAGCTGTCAACCTGAATATTTCACAGGAAAAATTTAATAGGATCATCCTGCAAAATTCACCCCTGGTTTTGTACAAATTGATATTGCTTCCCGATTATAATCACATTTTATAGCATCATCCCACTGCATTGGCAACTATCTGACTAGATATGAGCCAAAAACAAATTGTAGTATTCTGTACATCCACAAAACAAAGTAACAATAATGTTTCCTGTACCCCACGTGACAGTGGGTACCGATGGGGATAAACCCTCCCTCCACGGCAGTAGGACAGGAAACTCTTCTGCAGGCACTAGTATATAAGATCTTCCCTTACATGCAGAAGCCGTCTTTTCCTGTCATATCCCGTAACAGTAGAGTTTTAATTTTTTTAGTGGGACTCACCATTACTGTGTCTAAGTAGTCCATTTCCCAGGGGGTTCTCTCAGCCTCTCTCCCCCTAAGTTCCAGCATCATGCACCTGTATTTTTGCTGGCTGGTGTCCCCTGCGACCGGGTAGAACCGTGGAAGCATTTTAGAAGCCTATTATCGTAGCTCCGAAATGTGTCAATCGACTTCTAAAGAGCCATTTCCGATCAGATCAGCATGCTTTGCTATTCTGTAAGTTCTTCTCACATGTCTAATTCATATTATATACGGCTTTTTAACAAGCAGTTTCACTCCAGCTCTGTCAATTCAATGGATTTGTGAAAAAAGCCTCCAACTTACATTGTTTGACAACAACTGCAATTCTCGTAGCTCAATAACGCAAACTGCTTCTAAAAAGTCCCATTTTTTTTTAGTATTGTGAGTTATATTCAGAGCCTGAAATATGGGTTTGTCTGAGAGAGAAAAACCCATACACATGCAGTGCTGTTTAAGTTCCGTTTGTGCACAAGGAAACTTCTGATGAACGGAGTAGACTGCGCCCCGATCGCAGCTCCCCACACCCAAAATCCTAGTAATGCTGGCTGCCCTGAACGGATCAATGCAGCAGGGGGTGTGGGGTGGGAGGGAGTCCCAGCTTCTGAATGGGTCTCCCGCTGCATTAAGCCTACAGGGCCCACGCCAGTCTAAGAGCTGCACAGAGAGATCAGAGAGAAGCAGTCCCTCTTTTTGTGTCTCTCGGGGAGCTCTGTCAAGTTTAAATATCCTGCGTCACGGCCCACGGTGCTGTACATTGAAACAGCCGCAAGATACCAGCATCCCATTCAGAGGCCTGTATCTTGGGAAGCAGGGGGTTCCCAAACATGAAATTAATGGGGTTCGGCTCTGGAGACCCCCTGCATCAATCCTATGTACTAAAAATGATAATAAAAATAATGAGATCTGCTGTAACAGCTGCACTGAGAGACACAGAGAGAGAGACTGCTTCTCTCTGCTTTCTCTGTACAGCGCTAACAAACTTGTGGCAGCCCGATAGGATTAATGCTGTGGGAGTCAGATTCAGAAGCAGGGACCCCCACCTGTGTTAAACCTTCTGGGAAATACCCTCTGCGCTGGGTCGTGTTCGGGCTTGGCCGCGATCACGACTACACTTGGGCCGCTGTCGACCCACTCCAAGTGCCACACAGAGGAACTTGTATCGCACCACATCTGTATGTCAGTCTTGTGATAGAGATAAACCCACCCCATCATTCCGCTTCAAAATCAAGAGCAATCCGGGCGTTTTGGCTGTTAAGTGGAGCGGTGTGTCACTTTTTATAGAAACAGTTTGGAAGATGCAATTTGTTTTTTTTTCTCACATTTCATTCCATTACTTCTGAAAATGTCAAACCGTGCAGTTTGGCAATAACAATTTTGGTAGTACGAGAATAGGTCCCTTTGAGTGGAGGTACTTGCCATGTGGTTCATGAGCACGTGCGCTCATCCCCTCCATAAAGCAGTAAAGCGCAATAATGTGCTCAGTGTACATTCAGGCTCCCCGGAAGCGAGGAGCACCAGATTGAAGTAATGAACACTACTGAAGCTATTTCAAGCAAAGGGTCACTACCAAAAAATTCTAGGTGATTCCCTAGCTAGTGATGTATGAAAAAGTGCTTATTCTGGATGGAATTCAAGATTTCTATATATAGTACCTCTTGAACTTGAAGAAGGGAAATCGAAAATACCTATGGAGGTCTTGTACCACAAGAAGAAAGTTCCAAAGACAAATAAGATGTGCTCAGCTTGGACAAACCCACTATTGAGACAAAGAAATTATGTGAAGACTGACTTCAATCAGCAGCGATAGAATCTAATACAAGGTTTTGCTTCAAACCCAGCAGTGGCCACGTGTCCCTATCAAGAGCTATGTGTATCTGGATTGCAAATGTAGAAGAGGCCCTTGAAAAGGCATAAAATGGGCGTCAATCTTGAGTTAACTGGTGGAAATAAAATTGTCAACCGATTCTTCTAGACACGTCTATCTGCAAAGGGAATGGCTCTGCCAGAGACCACCAGAAGAGCTCCATGCTTGAGACACTGGGTTGTGGACTCCACATTGAAAAATTATTTATGCTCTCTTCCCTTCAAAGTAGAATATTTGTTGACCCTAAGCTTGATGCTATGATCTCTAATGTATCTAATGTAATGGGAAGAAGTGTGTTTCTGCCACAAGACAGAAAAAACAGACAATATTTTCCTCAGCAGGACCATATACCCTACAGGGAAGACCAAACTTACTGTCCCGTAAAGACTTTTTCTCATCAATAAACATGGAGAAATAGCCATGGAAACTCTTTCGGGGACACAAGTGAAGGTAGAGGCAGGCGACAGAGGATCCAAATAGGAGTCACACGCAAAGGTCAAGACAGGTGGCAAGAAGGTAACGTTGATCAGCAACAGGCAGAAGTAAGGACTGGAAATCGTAGAGATGTCCAAAAGGGTCTTGTACACTGCAAAAACGAAATCGCATGAGGACGCAACAAATTATTCTAGTGGGAGAAGCACAATAAACAGGTGCAGGAAGTGGAGGTCTTACATAGGGCTGGCTGGAGGAAAGGCAAAAAATACAAAGATTTCAGAGCTGTACTGGACCTCAGAGGAGTGAATGTCTTCCTCAAGGCCAAAAAGTTCAAGCTGGTGTCATTGAACACAGTCATCCAAGACGCCATGCCAGGAGAATGGTTAGTCTCAATAGACCTAAAAGATGCACATACAACCAGATAGTGAGTTGCTGGGGTCAGCCACAAATAGATCTAATGGCAACTGTCCTCAACAAGAAAGTGGAACATTTTTGTTTAAGATTTCTTCACCACCTAGTAACCTATCAGGTCAAAATACATAACAGGTATCTGAGATTCACTCTCAAAGGCAGTCATTATCAGTATACAGGTCTGGTGACCTCTCCTCAAGTTTTTACCAAGGTCTTAGCTCCAATTATAGCTGAACTAAGAAAAAAAGGTATACAGATCTATCCCTATTTATACAACCTATTGATAAAACCCCAGAACATGGTGAAGCTGATAGATCACACTCTTCTAGTAATTGCATATTTGGAACGGCTGGCTTATAAATGTGTAGAAAAGCCATTTGATTCCGTCCCAGTATTTGAAACTTCTACGAATTATCTCCCAGACGGCACTAGGAAAAGTATTCCTTCCTCAAGACTGAATAAAGAATGCAATCCATACTGCAAAATTAGGCAGGCTGTGACGGAGCGGCCTTTAGGCGAGGTCAGATACGAGTCCACACATGCACTTTTTGGTAAACCATAATATTGGAGTGGTTTTATTTGCCACAGAACAGCAACCAAAACATTGGGGCTACTGCCCCTTTAAGGCAAAACACAAAATCATAAAATAAATACCTACTCCATGTTAGGAGACTAAATAATAATTAATAATAAATCTGGCCCTTTCTATCTGACTGGCTGGGTAGGCCAGTTCCTAGTCCAAAAACACATGAAACAATATTTAAGGAACAATATAGCAAGTCTTAACTGTCCAGGCACTAAAGATGCAGGCAGTGAAGTCCTGCTGCTCCCAGTAAGTCTTTTTGCCCTTCTCTGCTACAGGCTTCTCTGCTGGGTAAGGCTGTGGGTTCCTCACGTTGCCAGGCAAAATCTTCTGATCAACCAGCCTGAATCCCTGCGGGCGGGCATTCTGTCTGTGATCCTCTTCACAGACTCCAAATAGGGAAACTAACAGCAGCTACTTCCTGCTTTTTATAACTGTTCAAACAGGAATTTCACACACCCCCTGCATGAAACCTGATACCAGTGCAGCTTGTGGGAGTAAACCTCTTCACTCCCTTACACATGCGTATCAGGTTACGGAAGTAATGCTAAGCTTGGTAAAGTGGGGAAGATTGTACATGAGGCCCCTCCCGAGAAATCTCCTAGATAAATGTGCACCCAAAGCACCCACATCAGAATTTGTTTTATATCAATCAACAAAACAGTAACAAAAGTTGTGGAAAGATCCACAAAATCTGTGTAACACATACCGTCTGCAAGGTGAAGACTCGGTAACCATTACCATCAACATTAGTGGTTCCAGATGGGGCCCACAAATGCAGAATGCATGGGTGCAAGGCAGTTGGTCCAAATCATACAACACCAGTACAAAAAACTGTAAAAGCTTTTCAGGTTTATATTCAAAGAAAAATCCTAAAGATAAGATCGGACAACCTCGCCACTCTGAAATACATTGCACAACAGGTAAGAACAAGAAGTACAAAACATTTCACTCTCATGATGTCAGTTATGCGATGGGCAGAATGTCACTTAGACAATATCACAGCGGTATACTTTCCTGGTTATCCAAACTAGATAGTGAGGCATTTAAAGTGAGCTTTTTAAGTGAGAATATATAGTTAGACTATAGTTTGACTAGAGGTGACTGGGGACTGGATCTACTGCAAGCTCTTCTGCACATGGCAACAAACGGTGAGCTATTTTGACAACACTATAATCCCTGCTGTTTAGTCTACGCATACACACTTGGCTCACAACAGCTCCATGCAGCATTACCTACCTCTGGCATAATGAACCTGCTTTTTACCTCCACTTTGTTCTTTCTCATGGCCTCATTGAAATGTTATTCTCTCTATCCACTACACACTCCTCCCTCCTGGCCCATGCCCAACATCACCATACAGCCCGGATTACTCAAAAGCCTTGCACTATCTACTGAATGTTGGTGGAGAACCCTGAAAACCAGCACTCCAACCACCGCCCACTCAATTGGCAAAAATGATAAAGTAACAACTTGCAAAAACTACTCAAATTTCTACTCATACTATTACTCTCTTTAGCAGGTGATATTGAACCTAACACAGGCCCTCCCATTTCAACTCTGTCCCATACCCCTGAGAATACCCCCTTCAAATTCCAAAAAGGCCTATCTCTTGCCCATATAAATATCCGGAGTCTGCTGCCCAAACTGGATGAACTAAGGGCATGGTGCCTTATGCATAAACCAAAAGCCATCGTTCTCACAGAAACATGGCTAACCCCTAAAACCCCTGATGCACATATTACCATTCAGGGATACTCCATTTTTAAGGAGAGATAGGTCAAAGAGAGGAGGAGGGGTGTTATTTTATATTGCAGACACCTTACAATTTACACTGGTAAACTGCCCCCCCCCAAGACCAACCTCTTTTGAAATCCTAGTTGGCAGAATCTGCCTCCCCTTCTCTAAGCCCGTCCTGCTTGCTGGCATCTACCGCCCCCCTAAAGCCCCTCTACAATCTCTGACTGATATCACCCAGTTTCTTGGCTCCATTTCCTCTCAGAATGAGAAGAGTGAGCTGCTTGTTCTTGGGGATTTCAACTTCAATTGGCTTGACCCTAAAAACCAAAAAATCCACACACAAATCAAGTCGCTTAACCTATCGCAACTCATTTCCCAACCCACACGGACAAACCTAAAATCGCACAACCATTCCCTGCTTGACTAGATTCTCTCCTCAAATTCCAGCAGAATCCAATCCTCTGGCATCCTTCCTGACATTTTCAGTGACCATGCAATAGAAAATTAAACTGCCTCAATCAAGCCGTAAAGTTCTCCTCACTAGAACATTTAGAAACTTTAACCCACAACAATTTCTGGCTGACCTTACCAACTGCCCTTGGCACAGAATCGATTTAATTCCTGACCCTGATTCTGCGCTCGACTATTTCCAATCCGAGTTCTTAAAACTCTGTGATACCCATGCTCCACTTTGCAAAATAAGGGTACGGGTTGTCCACCTTCCATGGGTTACACATGACCTTATAACACCCTACCAGTTCAGGGATGCCTTGTGGAAAAGCCACAAAATAACTGGCACTACCAAGGATCTCAATCACTACAGATGCCTGCGGAACGTGTGCACAAGGAAAACAAGGCACGCAAAAGCACAATATTACTCTGACAATCTCCTCCAGAACACATTAAACCCAGCTATCTTCTGGAAGGTTATCAACAACATATTCCAGCCTTCTAACCACCAACAGCCAAGTAATATCACTAAGGGCAATATTTCTCTGACAAACCCCACTGACATTGCAAATGCATTCAATGATTACTTTGTGGGGTGTGCTACTAACTTATTAGCAAAACGCAACCCAAACCACAAACCTGAATCTCATCCTGGGAGTACCCCTATAGCCCACCCCCTCCCAACATTGCCCACAATTTTCAATTTGGCCCAGTATCCGAAGAGGAGATTACACAAGCGCTTCTCAAATTAAAACTAAGCAGCCAATGTGGACCTGACTTACTACAATCTAGGTTCCTAAGACTTGGTGCCCCAGCAATTGCCAAACCAATTGCTTCCATAGTCAACTCTATCCTGTCTGCTGGCCATATCCCTAAGACCTGGAAAGCTGCCAGAGTTGTCCCAATCTTCAAAAGTGGGGACAAAAACACTGTCTCAAACTACAGACCAATCTCCCTTCTCCCAATCCTATCCAAAGTCATGGAAAAATGTGTCCACTCCCAATTAAGCGATTACTATAACAAGACAAATTTTCCTAGCCAATTCCAATCTGGCTTTCGCCCCAAACACTCTACCGTAACTACCCTGCTAAAAGTTTGCAATGAAATCCAGTGTGGAATGGAACGTGGCAACTCACTGGTGCAGTATTCCTAGATTTTGCAAAGGCTTTTGATACTGTTGATCATGCTATCTTGCTCAACAAACTCCAGAGCTCTTGAATAGGGAAGCATGCTTTAAACTGGTTTCAGTCCTACCTATCAGGTAGATCCCAACATGTGTCCATCTCCGGCGCTAACTCTAACCCCCTGGCTATCACCTGTGGCGTCCCGCAAGGCTCTGTTCTGGGTCCCCTACTCTTCTCAGTGTTCATCAATGATCTTCCTACATCTTGTCAGCAAGCCTCAATACACATGTATGCAGATGACACAATCCAATATGCACACAGCCATAGCCTCTCTGACCTTCAACACATAATTCAGTCTGACTTTTTCAGACTCGAAGACTGGATTTCCCAAAACAAACTGTTTTTAAACACTGACAAGACTGTAACAATGGTGTTTGGGACAATACTAAATTTTTAAAGCTTCCAGCGACTGTACTCCAGATTATAACCTACACTAACACCACCCTAACTCCTGTTACTAGTTTTAAATATTTGGGCATATGGTTTGACTCCCACTTAACATTCGGGATGCACATTAATACCCTGACAACCAAGACCTATGCCAAACTAGGGGTACTCTACAGGAACAAATCCTCCCTAAATCTCCTAGTCAGAAAACGTATAGCACCGCAGATGTTAATGCCAATTATTGACTATGGAGACATAGTATATGGCTCGGCACCTCAAACCCACCTTAGTAAACTTGACACCCTCTACAACTCAATTTGTAATTTTGTTCTCCAATGCAACTATAACACACATCACTGCGAAATGCTCAAAGAACTAGATTGGTCATCACTCGGGTCTAGGCGCAAAGTTCAACTTTCCTGTCTTGCCTTCAAATTCTTTATGGGCAAGCTACCCAGCTACCTGAACAAGCTCCTCACCCCTACCACATGCAGCACCTATCATCTGAGATCAGACTCCAAAAGACTGTTCATGGTCCCAAGGCTCAACAAAGTATCCGGCCGCTCCTCCTTCTCTTACCGTGCACCCCAAAATTGGAACAACCTACCGGAGACTCTTACATCCACCACCAGTCTAAGTTCTTTCAAATCTAAGGCTGTCACACATTTTAATGTGGTCTGTAATTGTTTCATACGCCCATAATACAAATTATCTTTAACTGTGCATGCAATGTCTTTTATATAATGTATACCCTGCTCATTATGTAACTGTATTTGTAAACATGTATTATTTGTCTTAACTCTGTGCCCAGGACATACTTAAAAACGAGAGGTAACTCTCAATGTATTACTTCCTGGTAAAATATTTTATAAATAAATAAACTGGATGACCAATTACTTAAGCAGGACACAAATCCATCCGGGAGAATGGGAGTTAACAGTGAGATATTTCCAGATAGTGAGTTGCTGGGGTAAGACACAAATAGATCTAATGGCAACAGCACTCAACAGGGAACATTTTTGATCAAGATTCCATTATCACCTAGCCTATCAGATGGATGGTTTCTGTCTTCCTTGGGAGTTCAGCCTGGCATACATATTTCCGCCAACCCGCTCATCGCAAAGGTTCTTAAAAAAATAAGAACAGACAAGGTGTGATGATAGCCATCGTTCTATTTTGGCCAAATGAGTTTGGCTCGTGCATGTAGGAAACATGGCAATAAACCCACCTTGGCATCTCCCGACATGTCAGGGTTTGTTAAGACAGGGTCCAGTTCAACATCCAGATCCAAAGAGGTTAGCCTTAACGGCATGGTGATTGAGCAGCAAGCACTGAAAAATAAAAGCTGTTCAAAGCTATCCGAACACTAATTGCGGCTACAAAAACATCAACTTCGACAGTGTATTGCACATGGTTACATTTCTGTGACTGGATCTGTAACATTAATGTTTTCGAGAGGGTTTTTAATGGGCCTCAGTTTGAGTTAACTGAAGGTCCAGGTTTCTGCTCTGTTTGTACTATTAGAGGGAGATTTAGCAGCAGATAAATTTATCATTAGGTTTTAACAGACAAGGAAACACCTAAGGCCACAAGTAAGAAACCCAGAACCGACATGGCATCACTCTTTGGTGCTAGAGTGTTTGATGCAACATCTATTGAGCCTTTACAGCACATATCATGAAGATTACTAATGTGGAAGACCATATTCTTAATTGCGGTTACGTTGCCAGAAGGGTCGGAGATCTTCAGGTTCTGTCGTGTAAAGTCCTTAGACCTGTTTCTCATCTTCCAAATGTTGTTTAAGCATTCCACCTCAACCAGGAGATCACGAGTCTATATTTCTGTCCTAACCCAAGTAACGCTAAAAAAGAAAGGCTCCATAACATGTAGATTTTTTAGACATCTTAATGTATCTATTAAGAGTCAAACATTTCAGAAGAACGAATCGATTGTTCATATTCCCAGACGGACCTAGAAGGCATCAGCAAGGGAGAAAGGATCGATCAGCAACTTAGTTAAATACTTATCGTGTGGGTTGTATTGATGCACATATTAAAGGGGAAAAAATGGCAACTTGGACTGCTTCTTTAAAGCACACTTGATGAGAGCAATATCCACTTCTTGGACATTTACACCTCAGGAGACACTAACTCAAATTTGGAGAGCAGCAGTGTGGTCATCTTTTTATACTTTTTAAAAATATTATTTATAAAATGTCAAAGCCTCAGCTGAGGTTAATTCTGGTTGGAATAAATTGTTTTGAAGAGTCTATAAACTGTATCTACAGTATTGTCATTTTTCCCTCCCTGAATGTCTGCTTGGGTATATCCCTATCGGTACCCACTACCATGTGGGGTACAGGAAAATAGAAAATGTATTCAGCTCACCGTAGTTTTCTGTTCCTGGACCGCTAGTGGCAGAGGGTACAGCGTACCTTCCCTGCACTAATGTTTTCAGTTATATATTATAGCTTGGGAAGAATCCTAAGACTGTTTCTGCAGGCAAGGGGAGGTGCTTATATTGTATACTAGTCCCTGCACAAGAGTTTCCTGTTCTACGGTGCTGACAGTAGGAGTTATCCCCATCTGTACCCACTGCCACTGGTAGAGTCCAGGAAAATAATATTATGGTAAACTGAATACATTTTCAACTTTTTCTTAAATAGTACTGACAGTCAATGCACTGAAGACCATACAATCTAATTTTGGTGTCTGATGCACAGGGAGATTAAAGCACACCTTTACTAAGCAGCGCTATGCCATGACACCTTTCGGCGCTAGAAGAGACCTTCTAGCACATTAAAGTGAATGGGCAGTTAGGTGTCGATGGGAGATGGATTTTATTTTGTGGAACAGCAATATTTAGTAAACATGGGTCAAAGTGGCGTGCCCAAGGTCATAAGGAGAGTTGACACTGGGGTTTGAACTGGCATCACCTACCTCAAGAGCTGTGTATTTTGTACTCGTGGCAAAAGTGTCAAGCTCTTAGGCATTTCTTATGTTCTCTTCTCTTCTGACAGTTTAGAGTCATTTAGTCTTTTGGACAAAAAGAAGTGGTACAGACACACTCCTCTTACATGCTGGACAGTATGGTGATGCGATGCAGAGCAGCTAACAGCTGATGAGATGACACTTGGATCCTTCCTGCATCACCTTCCTACAGATGAAGTATAAAAATGTTGCATTGTAGCTACAGACTCTTTTTGCCTCCTGAAGCCAAGAAGGGCTAAGTGCCCGAGACGTAGTCACCCCCTTGACTTTGAAGTGTGTTTTCCATTCTTCTTTTTTTGATTTTGCCTCCTGGCACTGTGTAGCACTTTTTTTCACTTTATTGTGTTGTTCACATGTTTTATAGTATGTAGAGTAGTGGGTTGTTTGTCCCCTTGTCCCCATTTCCCAGTACTCCTGGGTATACCCCTCTCTGGGGGAGTATTTGTCTGGGTAGTTGCCTTCCAACAATACTGCTCTGCTTAATCAGAATTATTATCTCTGCATTAAACGACTTCCTGTTTGACATTATTTGGTATCACAGCTGCTTATGAATGCTGCGGGTACTCTTTTACTTTTGTTTCTGGCGAGGGTTTAGAGAGAGCCTCATTCCTATGCGCACTATTTTTTCTTTTTCTATATATGTGTAGTAGTAGTGCTGACTGACCCAAGATTTTGTATCTACAGCTACTTCATTTTCCATTTTTCTTTGTTAGCAGCATTTGTTCTTGGGCCAGGTCCATAGTAGGCGCGCGCGTGCTCATGACCGAGTGCGTGATATCATGTGCGCCTGTACTTGAAGAGATCTGTGGCCTGCAGTGTTGAGCGATGGGTGGCGTGGCGAGGGCATGCCGGGGGGGGGGGGGAGGGTAGCGCATGACATCACATGAGCGGTTCGCCGTCATTGGCTGAACGGCACATGTTACTCGGCTTTTGCGCCGTAAAAACAAATGTATTTGTCTCGTGAAGTTTTTGCAGCGCCGTCTCATGTGCATGCGCGCGTGCGCACTATGGCCGGGCACAGTAACTTTATGCATTTTGTTTTCGGCGCGAGCTACGTCGCTCACGCCGTCGTCCCTACTATGGTCACAGCCGAGATTTAGCATGTTACACCCAGAACGCCAATTTGGTAACAAATGTGCATCTCTGTTTTACATTGAGAAGGATGTATGCCATTAACTGTTTGACTGTCAGACTGAGTTAAACCCAGGAAATGATAGACTGAGTTCTGTTCAGTAATCTTTTTTTTGCCCAAATGTCTTTCACATTACAACCAAAAGGACAAAACGTCTAACGCTCAGTTTCTTTCCCAGATTGAAAGACCAAATACATATTAATTTTGTAATGTACAAAGTCGACAATATCTAAACTTTCAGTGAATCACAGCTGACAGTGTTCTTATTTCTAGGCCACAAATTCACTCTTTGAACAAAATGCAATTGCTATGTCTTTTGAACCTGTGCTTCAGCAGAGGGAAGCAGCGGGATTGCACTGCTGTATAATAACTGTCAGAAACAATTTCTGCTCTGTAAGTGAGGTGAAGCAAAATGTCAAAATATTTGAATACATTTCATTGAGGATATCTTCTTTTAAATTAGTGAAGGATAGAAGAAGAGAATCCTATTCTCCTACATAATAAATATGCATAGAACAGCGAGGCTGAGTGAATTCTAATAAAGCAGCGTCCTGGCTTGTTAACGTGTTAGAGGTCCACAGCTATAAACCGACATAATTACCGGTTAAGGAAATGACAACTTTTGTCTTTTGCATACACTGCTGAATGTGTGACTAAGTAAGCACATTAATTAACAGGGTACTTCTTTGTTTTCCCAAGTGGCATCATGAAATCTCTACACAGCTTTTCAGTATATCCAGCAGCAATATACCTTGAAAAGCCAATTCCTATTTTTGTGATCAGTGGAACAATGACAATTTTTTTTTTAACCACACTGACTCCAAATCGATATTTCTTAGCAGCCTACTTTGCAAGGGAAAAACTAAGGGGAAATCCATGGCAATAGACCCCCCACCCTCACCCCCCAAATAACAGCCTTGGGGTGTCTATGTTTTCATATAGGTTAAGATGCAGGCTATGTTTCTTTGGAGTTTTTAATTTGCATCTGCAATACAGTTTTAATTCATCCAAGGCATTTTTTTTATATATATAAGTCATTCTACTTTGTAATGGCCGTCTGGGAACAGGGGAGAACACAAAGCCTGTAATGTCCAGGAATCCATTCTAAATCTGCTACCAGAAAGTACGGAACTGTACCGACAACACTGAATTCGAATCACAATTACAATTTTTAACAAAAAGATTTCTAGATCGTGAGTACAAACAGGACAAATTAGATGAGGCTCTCAAGAGAACAAGAAAAATAAAGAGCAAAGAGTTGGTCCAAGTCAAGACTAAGTGTATTGCAGAGAATACAAAAAAGAGTTTACAATGGTCATTTATAACCAATTATAATAAGGATGCACTAAAAGTAAGGCAAATAATAAGGAAACACTGGCATATTGTCAAAAATGATCCTGTTTTGAAAAACTTTGTTCCAGATGTGCCAGGAGTGATCTTTAGGAAATCGAGGAACCTAAAAAGTCAATTAGCCCCCAGTCTCTAATGAAAAAGGATGTTACCAATGATAGGTGGCTGAACCCTGTGAAAGGATTCTATGGCTGTTTCTCCTTTAAAGCCTGTAGAAACAAGTCAGACGAGAAGAAGGATTTTAAATAAAATACTACAGGTGAAAATTTTAAAATCAACAGCCATATAACGTGTACTGCTGTTGCGCATCTGAGTCTAACACATCGCCGTTTTTTCCCTGGCTTTTTCCTGGAATGCGACGCACTTCACCTGGAGCATGCCGCATTCATTTTGCGTTCTCAGCCATGGGTCATGCGCGGTTGACGCGTGTTTGATGCGTTTATTGAGAATGGTTCGGATTTAATAGGTTGCAATTCTTCAAGTGTCTGCCAGATGGCAGATATTCATGAATTGTAATGCGCATGCGCTTCAGTAATGTGTCGACTTGCAGGTGTTTCGTTTAAAAAAGATACCACAGTATACTATTGTAACTTGGCCTTGAGACTGAAGGAAGAGGTTGCAAAAATGTATCAATTTAGGCTTTTCATATTAAAGAAATACAAAGACCAGTTTCGGTTACAGTATTCTCCAGAGACCCGCTGCCCGCCATGAGTGTTCAAGTGCAGCCCGTTTTCCAAAAACCCGACAGAAGTTACGCGTATTTGATATGGGCCGCGATTAATGCAACAGATGATAAGATGGCAACAGTTGTTCAAATTTACCAGTATTTTATCGAAAACTATGACTTTTACAAATTTTCGCCAACTCCTCATACGTGGAAGAGTGCAATAAGGAAAAGGTTATGTAGTGATCCCTGTTTTTATCGTATTGAGCCACAATGTGTTGGAGGGTATTGGTGTGTATTACCGGCTTTTTCCTGTATCTATGATCATGCAGATGGCAAAAGGCAATGTCATGTAAAAAACAGAAGAAAATTCCCTGATGGTGCAGTATTGTGATTGATATGTGATAAATATGAAGGTGCAGTGTGCTGGATACTCACAAGTGTAGAGTGAGCAATGTTCCCATAAAGGTTTCTTTATGTGTGTCAGCCCGTTGGACCGTCAGACAGGTAAGTGGAATGGTAAGTGCTGGAGACCTTAATTGAATAATAAAACGGACATAGTGCAGACTGTACAAAATATCTTTAAAAGTAAGTATATGTGCAATACACTCACATGGTTTTAAAAGGTAACAAGCGTTTAGATCACACAGGTTGGATCTCAGCAATGAATGAGCTGTTCTCTGTCCCCCCTCTGGCTCGGCAGGTGTGCGTGTCACCGGTGCGTCTCACCCTAACCGGAAACCGGAAGTGACGTCATCTGCTCTGGGGGACGCCGATCCTGTGGGAGTTTTTCTCATCAGCCTCACTCTACGCGTTTCTCCGTATTGCGGTTTCTTCAGGAGAAACGCGTAGAGTGAGGCTGATGAGAAAAACTCCCACAGGATCGGCGTCCCCCAGAGCAGATGACGTCACTTCCGGTTTCCGGTTAGGGTGAGACGCACCGGTGACACGCACGCCTGCCGAGGCAGAGGGGGGACAGAGAACAGCTCATTCATTGCTGAGATCCAACCTGTGTGATCTAAACGCTTGTTACCTTTTAAAACCATGTGAGTGTATTGCACATATACTTACTTTTAAAGATATTTTGTACAGTCTGCACTATGTCCGTTTTATTATTCACTTAAGGTCTCCAGCACTTACCATTCCACTTACCTGTCTGACGGTCCAACGGGCTGACACACATAAAGAAACCTTTATGGGAACATTGCTCACTCTACACTTGTGAGTATCCAGCACACTGCACCTTCATATTTATCACATATCAATCACAATACTGCACCATCAGGGAATTTTCTTCTGTTTTTTACATGACATTGCGCTTCCTGATGATCTTCACTTCTTCACTGTCCACGGGATCGAGAGAACGACCCCACACCGGGTTAAGCAGCATTAATTCATGTTTGTATAAGTATCACATTTTTTCACATATGTGTTTATAATTTTGGAGCGCCACTTTTTGATATATTTGCCTGTCAGATGGCAAAAGGCGAAGGGTCGTGTTAAAACCAACTAAGAAACGACAGTCACTGCCAAGCAAAGCGAAAATAACGCAGTTCACTCCGGGCGAAAACGAAAAAAAAATGCACCTAAACGGGATAATCTGAGAGCCGCGGATCTAGCCGACTTAGGGCCTCATGCAGTAAGCGCCGAAAAAGTGCTCTCGCCAAGTGTTCCTTATCGGCATGATTTTTCCGATTTTCTCTCGCCGTATGCAATAAGTGCCGAATCCCTTCCGAATCAAGCCGAAAACATTTGTTCCCACTATGGCGATGATTTTCCGATCAGACACAGGTGTATCGGCATGCATGGCGAGGTCGTGTTAGGTTCGCCAATGAAACTTCTTGCTGAATCTGCTGAAGCAAGCATGTTTTTGATTGAGCGGCCCATTTAAAGGCAGCGTGTATTTTTATTCATTCTCTGTGTTGTTGGGAGAGAGAGAGAGAGACACACAGAGCTGGGCGATTTGCATATTTCATATTGACAGAGAGAGTTGCTGTGTATTGTGATAGGTTTGTCCTGTGTTGTTTTGTTAACATCTTTGTGTTGTTTCAGTTTGTAAGTGTTCAGTGCGATTGTGTTTAAATTTATTTTCTGTTCTTTGTGAGTGCTATAGGTATGGCCGAAAGGCGTGGGAGGAGTGATGCTGGTGTGAATGGTACTGGTAGTCGTGTGAGTACGCGTCTGAGTGAACATAGGATTCAGCGGAGTGCTGTTGCTGCGAGTGCGAGTGGTGTTGCTTGGAGTGCGAGTGGTGTTGCTGTGAGTGCGAGTGCTGGTGGTGGCTCCGTTGCTGGTGCTGCTGGGGTGTCTGTTGCTGGTGCTGCTGGGGTGTCTGTTGCTGGTGCTGCTGGGGTGTCTGGTAGTGGGGTGGTTGGTGGTGGGCCGCTTTTGGAGTCTCTTCCATTGGAAGAAGGAGAGTCCAGTCAGCAGCAGCCAAGCTCTGTGGCTGGACGTGGTCGGAAGAAACGTGTGGAGCGGCCACGTAATCCTCGTTTCAATGATGAGGAAAACAGAGTTCTTGTCACAGGGATTTTGGAGCACTATGACTCTCTGTATGGGCATTTAGTAGGTAAGTCAATCTTTGCATTGATTGTTCAAATACATTTTATCCTATCTCATGTGACATGTGTTAATATCAAACTATTAATCTCTAATATCTATCAATTAAAGTTAATTGTTACACACATAATCCTTCATGCTTTATAACGACCATAACAATCAGTCCAAAAAGTTTGCCAATGTTCATAGAATATTCATGCAAGCTTCCTTAGATTTGTATGTTTCCACGTAAATGCTTACAGTATGTGGTACACATATTCAACCTAAACAAGCAGGTTATGTATCTCTTTGAACAGGTAGCAGTTTCGTAAAATGTTCGTCTTCCTATTAATTAGTAAAGTCATATTTGTTTTATGTCTTTCAAGGATGGACAAGTTCAGCCTCCAGAAAAGAAATGTGGGAGCAAATAACATTGTCTATGTCTGCGTATGGGAATCATGTCAGGGACCGCACGAATTGTCGGAAGAGATTTGATGATATCAAGGCGAATTTAAAAAAAAAATCCAAGCACAACGGATGCATGCTTCTGCCACTGGAGGTGGGCCGCCAGCACAATCTCTAATGTTAACTCCATTGGAGGAGCAGATGCGTGAAAAATTTCTTCCTGTCGTCGTGGAGGGTTTGCCAGGGGACAGAGATATCAGAATGTATTCATCTCAATTTCTAGCAGGTGACAAATGTTACTGTACTACGCGTGTCGTATGTTACAGTTGTTATCTATATTTCCGCTGAAACTTATTCTTTGTTCAAAATATAAGCATACCTACATATATATCTGTATATATGTCTCTCTCTCTATATATATATATCTATATCTCTCTCTCTATGTATATATATATATATATATATATATATATATATAGTAGTGTCAAAATATATATATATATATAATATCTATGTGTATTTGGAAACATGTATTGGCTCAGCTATCGTGGCTTACATCATTATGAGTCAACATACACCACTTGACCTGCATGAAGGGATTATGTGTAATGATCTTCCAAATAGCACACACTGCAACCTTCTACTTTACAAAGCATTCAACATCTTTCCCCTATAGCTGAAAGCTGAATGTATGTTCGAATCTTTTTTCAAACAATGGGTTAACATGCATAACCACAAAGCACACCTGCAGTCATCCTTTGTCACAGTAATGTTTAACATGACTGTGTTCTTCGTCATATTGTGTCGGTGAACACAAATGCATAATTCACTCTTTCATGTATGTGTCGCTCCATATATATTTGTGATAATCTATGTTACATCTCTAAACAGGCCCTTACTGCGTAATAAAGTCTTGCATGGAATATTGTCAATTGAAAGGCGAACATGAATAATTTTCACAAACACATTCCGTTATGTATTATGAAAGCTCTTTTTTCTCTTCATGTAGTCTAATGTGAGCATAAATAGGAACATATACAATACAAACAACAATAATACCCTTAACAAGCGCTAATCTACAATGTGCAATTAACTCACAATAGTGTGAAAAATGGCAATGAATTGGTGATGTGAACGTGATCACTCAATGTGAGTGAAAACCACTTCTAAGTGGTGTACAAGCTGCCAGAGAAACTAATAAACAGATCATCCCAACCTGTGAAATAAATACAAATACAAAATAAAAGTCCCGGCGCTACAAATGTCCCAGATACCGTGATCCAAATGGAAAGTCCTGGATGAAAAATTCTCAGATGGATGGTACAGGATATTTTCACAGAGTCCCAGGGAGTTGATAATTCCCTTTAACGATGTCCGCAGTGATTCTGGGGAAACATAAGAGGTACACACCAATTGCGCAGTATGCCACTACTCCTGACCCCACTCTGAACCAACGGACAAAGAAACCCTACTTACAAGATAATATCTTGTGCGTTCAAGGGAGAGAATCTGTAACTGTGTCTCTGCTCTGTCTCAGTGTTTCATGGATCCCACGTGACCGGCAGCAGTGATCTCTTATTCCATGCAGCGACCAGCACTCACAGGGGACGTAAGTCAGGCATGTCATGCAGGAACAGAGGATTGACACAATGGTGTAATACGTTTACACTTTATTAAAAAACTTTAAAACACAAATCACCCACACTTACAGTAAATGGGGGATGACGATATGACTCACGGATGCCGTCCGCCACTTGTCTGCAGCCTGATGCACACTAGGGAGCCTTCCTGAATGGCGTTCTCTGAAACTCCTAGCCGATGACGTCAGCAGCAGGGCGGTGCAGGTACGCTCTCACAGCATCGGCACGACTATGGTGGCTGGACTGGCTCAAACACTTGGCTCCTCCTCCCTACGCGTTTCGTGACTCTGCGTCACTTCCTCAGGGGATGGGGGAGCCTAGTGGGAGCTGTGTTATATACCATTGCATATCAAGAGAGTCCACCCACAAATGGGAGGTCCTGGACTTGATTTCAATGTGAGCTGGAGTTTGGCAATTAGCAGCAATTGGGATCTAGGTGGCTGCTGGGATCAATTGCATTATGGTGAGCATGCTAATCATGCAAACCTTTACTACATCCAATTAAAATATATTACTTGCATGATTACATGGTGGATACTATTGATTGAAACACAAACATATATATTGTTATATGCCTGTTCAACATACATCAGTATAGCACAACAGTATAAATTACATTGTGGATGTTATTGAAACACAAACATGTATATTATTACATCCTGTTTAACAATGCATATACTATTCTCACCTTAAGATGAAAATCAACTGGAAATAAAATAATTGATGGAACTTAAAATTAGAACTGATAGAAATTAATTAAGAATAAACATTCTACGTATCTTTTAAAAAAGCTGCCAAATCGAAATCAATATTTAAACCTAGGGGAGACAGAGTTCTAAGTGTATATATCCAGTAACTTTCCTTTCTAGAAACAAGATTTAATCTGTCCCCCCCACGCCAAGTACCCTTTGGATTGTCAATGCCCATGCAGATTAACCCCTGTGGGTCCTGGTTATGTTTAATTTTGAAATGATTTGAGACACTATGGGTCTCTAGGCCCCTCTTGATGTTATATACGTGTTCAGCGAACCGTCGCTTGAGGGGCCTACCAGTGCGCCCCACATATTGCAACCCACATGGGCATTGCAGGAGGTATACACAAAAGTTGGTTTTGCAATTTATGAATGTCTCAATTTCAAATTCCTTTTTAGTGACACTGGATTTGAACATTTTGGTTTTTACACTGTACTTACAACCAATACAATTTTGACATACATAATATCCCTTAAGGCCATTCAGCCAAGTGACATGGCGGTCCCTGAGACTGTCAATAGGACAGCTCGGAGCTAGAGAGGACTTTAGATTCCTAGCCCTTCTATATACAATCTTGGGTTTGTCGGGAAGGCAGGTTTTTAATAGGGGATCTCGTTGGAGGATACTCCAATACTTATTAAATGTTTTAGATATGACTGGGGCCAACCCACTATACTGAGTGATGAAAAAGGGAAATTGTTGTTCTGTCCCTTGCCCTGATGTTGTGGCTTTTCTAGTTATTAGAGTGGCCCTGTCAATTTTGCTGACCTCTGTAATGGCTGAATCTAACTCACTATTTCTGTACTCTCTATCTAAGAATTTTTCTTTGAGATCCTTAACCTGTTGCTGGTAAACTGAATCTTCCGAACAATTTCTCTTGATTCGTAGTGCTTGGCCCTTCGGGATATTCTGAAGCCACCTTGGATGATGGTGGCTTGATGCCAATAAATACGTATTGGCATCAACCTCTTTATGGTATGTTTTGGTGTGGATAGTGTTATCAACTATATAAAGGGTGAGGTCAAGAAAATTAATAGTGGACTTATGATGATTAAATGTAAACCTTAAGTTCCATGTGTTGGTATTTAGATATTCCTGGAACTTTCCCAGTTCATCTGATGACCCCCTCCAGACACACAGCACATCGTCAATATATCTTTTCCAGAGCACCAGGTTTGCACTGAAGGGGTTAGAGGACCATATATGATCCTCCTCCCAGATGGACATAAATAAGTTCGCGTAGCTGGGTGCAAACCTGGTGCCCATTGCGGTGCCGCATGTCTGGAGGTAGTACTCACGGTTGTAGCTGAAATAGTTGTGGGTCAGGATAAATTTGATCCCATCTAAGATGAACTGTTTCAGATTATCATCTACCTCCGCATCTTTGTCCAAAACTCGTCTAATAGCATCCAGTCCCATCTGGTGATTGATCACCGTGTATAATGAGACTACGTCGCATGTGACCCAGCAGAGTTCACTGGTCCAAGTTAGATCCTGTATCAGGGTTATCACATGCGAGGTGTCTCTCAGGTAAGATGGAACCTGGACCACATAGGGTTGGAGAAGATGGTCTAGGAACTGAGAGAGATTAGATGTCAGCGATCGTATCCCAGATATTATGGGACGGCCAGGGGGTCTCTCAAGATTTTTATGGATCTTCGGGATGAAGTAAAACACTGGTATTTTTGGTTGTTCTATAGACAAGAACTCTAGTTCTTGTGTTGTGATAATTCCATCCCGAAGACCTTGATTCAAATGAGTCACCATTTCGTTTTTAAAGGAGTTGGTGGGGTTGCTATCTAGTTTCAAATAGGTAGTGGTGTCTCCCAGTATTCTAAGTGACTCTTCTTGATAATATGAAGAGTTCATCACTACCACCCCTCCCCCTTTGTCGGCCGCCTTGATAACTATATTGTTATTAGTTTCAAGGGATTTGACAGCTTTTTTCTCTTCCTGACTTAGATTTTGCCTATGGCATTTGAAGTCTACACTAGCTTTTTCTAGGTCAGAGATGACCATCTCAGCAAAAGTGTCTACAAAGCTTCCTTTCATCCCTTTGGGGTAAAAGGTGGACACATTTTTAAAGGGTGTTAGTGGGTTTTTTTTTGGCGTTTTGGACAAACTTGGCATAACGACCCCTCTGCTTACCGCATCTCTCATGTAATATTTTTTAAGACTAATCTTTCTCAGGAATCTGTGGACATCCACAAACGTGTTGAACATATTAGGTCCGTTCACGGGGGCAAAATTAAGACCTCGTTATAGGACATCCAGTTCAATCTGTTTTAGGGGAGTGTCGCTAATGTTAAATACATTGCTCTTTACCACTTTCTCCCGTGCTCTGGTCTTCTTCTTTCTCTGTCTCTTCTTAGTCCCTCCTCTATTCCCTCTGAATCGTCCATTCTGGACCTTTTCCTTTCTGGGTTTTGTCTGCCTGGTTGAGGCCTGGGACCTCTCCACCTTTCTTGCAGTGGAGCCCGACCTGAGCGATGTTCTAAAAAAGAAGTCTGTTTCTGATTTGACTCATCTTGTCCTATATGCGGTCTGTCTACTGGTGACCTATCACGATAATGCTGTTCTATAGGGGGTTCATCCACATGGCCCCTAGTATCCCTTGAATTGACTCTATCACGTCTAATGTTTTTCTTTTTGGATTTATTTTGATGAATAAAGGGATTGGCATCCAGTTTATTGGATGCTTCCCCCTTATTTTCTCCTATCTGGCCTTCGGATTTATCGCTTTTGGTAGAAAGTTTCCCCAGAATCACTGCGGACATCGTTAAAGGGAATTATCAACTCCCTGGGACTCTGTGAAAATATCCTGTACCATCCATCTGAGAATTTTTCATCCAGGACTTTCCATTTGGATCACGGTATCTGGGACATTTGTAGCGCCGGGACTTTTATTTTGTATTTGTATTTATTTCACAGGTTGGGAAGATCTGTTTATTAGTTTCTCTGGCAGCTTGTACACCACTTAGAAGTGGTTTTCACTCACATTGAGTGATCACGTTCACATCACCAATTCATTGCCATTTTTCACACTATTGTGAGTTAATTGCACATTGTAGATTAGCGCTTGTTAAGGGTATTATTGTTGTTTGTATTGTATTTGTTCCACCACCCTCACAGCATCAGATCACATATATAATTTCACACTATGTCACTATTCACCAGTAGATCACTACGAGGGCTGAATATAGATGGCCTCTTCAATGACACTAATGACCCTATGGATCCCGAGCAAGATAGCCTAGATTCCCAGTTTTCCAAATTAGAGAAACTATTAACTCAGGAGATGAGGCAAACATGGGAGACCATAGCACTCAGAAAATATCTAGAACATAAGAGGATACCAAGAGGCCTTAAAGTCCTAACACCCCCAACTTCAGATTCTGAGGATGAGGGTTTTCTAAAGGAATGGAATTTCATACTGGATACATGTTCAGTGGATTTGATACAATTACTTTTAAAACGTAGAAGTACCACATTAGACATTTTAGATAAAGAAATCAATCTTATAAAAGAACAATTAGAACCTTTTATTGAATTAGCTGAATACAAAACATTGGAAGAGAAAGTATCTCAAAGAATAGACAAAACAGAGAAGGAGGTCAAATTAAATAAACATAAAAAATTTATGAGAGACAAAAAGGACTATGATGAAAATAAACAAAGAAATTGGAAAACGGATAAAACCATCATGATTAGCGAAACAGATAGGGATAAACATCAGGGAATACCAACAATAGGTCCCTTTAGAGATAGAATTGACTCTACCAAAAGCGATAAATCCGAAGGCCAGATAGGAGAAAATAAGGGGGAAGCATCCAATAAACTGGATGCCAATCCCTTTATTCATCAAAATAAATCCAAAAAGAAAAACATTAGACGTGATAGAGTCAATTCAAGGGATACTAGGGGCCATGTGGATGAACCCCCTATAGAACAGCATTATCGTGATAGGTCACCAGTAGACAGACCGCATATAGGACAAGATGAGTCAAATCAGAAACAGACTTCTTTTTTAGAACATCGCTCAGGTCGGGCTCCACTGCAAGAAAGGTGGAGAGGTCCCAGGCCTCAACCAGGCAGACAAAACCCAGAAAGGAAAAGGTCCAGAATGGACGATTCAGAGGGAATAGAGGAGGGACTAAGAAGAGACAGAGAAAGAAGAAGACCAGAGCACGGGAGAAAGTGGTAAAGAGCAATGTATTTAACATTAGCGACACTCCCCTAAAACAGATTGAACTGGATGTCCTATCACGAGGTCTTAATTTTGCCCCCGTGAACGGACCTAATATGTTCAACACGTTTGTGGATGTCCACAGATTCCTGAGAAAGATTAGTCTTAAAAAATATTACATGAGAGATGCGGTAAGCAGAGGGGTCGTTATGCCAAGTTTGTCCAAAACGCCAAAAAAAAAAAACACTAACACCCTTTAAAAATGTGTCCACCTTTTACCCCAAAGGGATGAAAGGAAGCTTTGTAGACACTTTTGCTGAGATGGTCATCTCTGACCTAGAAAAAGCTAGTGTAGACTTCAAATGCCATAGGCAAAATCTAAGTCAGGAAGAGAAAAAAGCTGTCAAATCCCTTGAAACTAATAACAATATAGTTATCAAGGCGGCCGACAAAGGGGGAGGGGTGGTAGTGATGAACTCTTCATATTATCAAGAAGAGTCACTTAGAATACTGGGAGACACCACTACCTATTTGAAACTAGATAGCAACCCCACCAACTCCTTTAAAAACGAAATGGTGACTCATTTGAATCAAGGTCTTCGGGATGGAATTATCACAACACAAGAACTAGAGTTCTTGTCTATAGAACAACCAAAAATACCAGTGTTTTACTTCATCCCGAAGATCCATAAAAATCTTGAGAGACCCCCTGGCCGTCCCATAATATCTGGGATACGATCGCTGACATCTAATCTCTCTCAGTTCCTAGACCATCTTCTCCAACCCTATGTGGTCCAGGTTCCATCTTACCTGAGAGACACCTCGCATGTGATAACCCTGATACAGGATCTAACTTGGACCAGTGAACTCTGCTGGGTCACATGCGACGTAGTCTCATTATACACAGTGATCAATCACCAGATGGGACTGGATGCTATTAGACGAGTTTTGGACAAAGATGCGGAGGTAGATGATAATCTGAAACAGTTCATCTTAGATGGGATCAAATTTATCCTGACCCACAACTATTTCAGCTACAACCGTGAGTACTACCTCCAGACATGCGGCACCGCAATGGGCACCAGGTTTGCACCCAGCTACGCGAACTTATTTATGTCCATCTGGGAGGAGGATCATATATGGTCCTCTAACCCCTTCAGTGCAAACCTGGTGCTCTGGAAAAGATATATTGACGATGTGCTATGTGTCTGGAGGGGGTCATCAGATGAACTGGGAAAGTTCCAGGAATATCTAAATACCAACACATGGAACTTAAGGTTTACATTTAATCATCATAAGTCCACTATTAATTTTCTTGACCTCACCCTTTATATAGTTGATAACACTATCCACACCAAAACATACCATAAAGAGGTTGATGCCAATACGTATTTATTGGCATCAAGCCACCATCATCCAAGGTGGCTTCAGAATATCCCGAAGGGCCAAGCACTACGAATCAAGAGAAATTGTTCGGAAGATTCAGTTTACCAGCAACAGGTTAAGGATCTCAAAGAAAAATTCTTAGATAGAGAGTACAGAAATAGTGAGTTAGATTCAGCCATTACAGAGGTCAGCAAAATTGACAGGGCCACTCTAATAACTAGAAAAGCCACAACATCAGGGCAAGGGACAGAACAACAATTTCCCTTTTTCATCACTCAGTATAGTGGGTTGGCCCCAGTCATATCTAAAACATTTAATAAGTATTGGAGTATCCTCCAACGAGATCCTCTATTAAAAACCTGCCTTCCCGACAAACCCAAGATTGTATATAGAAGGGCTAGGAATCTAAAGTCCTCTCTAGCTCCGAGCTGTCCTATTGACAGTCTCAGGGACCGCCATGTCACTTGGCTGAATGGCCTTAAGGGATATTATGTATGTCAAAATTGTATTGGTTGTAAGTACAGTGTAAAAACCAAAATGTTCAAATCCAGTGTCACTAAAAAGGAATTTGAAATTGAGACATTCATAAATTGCAAAACCAACTTTTGTGTATACCTCCTGCAATGCCCATGTGGGTTGCAATATGTGGGGCGCACTGGTAGGCCCCTCAAGCGACGGTTCGCTGAACACGTATATAACATCAAGAGGGGCCTAGAGACCCATAGTGTCTCAAATCATTTCAAAATTAAACATAACCAGGACCCACAGGGGTTAATCTGCATGGGCATTGACAATCCAAAGGGTACTTGGCGTGGGGGGGACAGATTAAATCTTGTTTCTAGAAAGGAAAGTTACTGGATATATACACTTAGAACTCTGTCTCCCCTAGGTTTAAATATTGATTTCGATTTGGCAGCTTTTTTAAAAGATACGTAGAATGTTTATTCTTAATTAATTTCTATCAGTTCTAATTTTAAGTTCCATCAATTATTTTATTTCCAGTTGATTTTCATCTTAAGGTGAGAATAGTATATGTATTGTTAAACAGGATGTAATAATATACATGTTTGTGTTTCAATAACATCCACAATGTAATTTATACTGTTGTGCTATACTGATGTATGTTGAACAGGCATATAACAATATATATGTTTGTGTTTCAATCAATAGTATCCACCATGTAATCATGCAAGTAATATATTTTAATTGGATGTAGTAAAGGTTTGCATGATTAGCATGCTCACCATAATGCAATTGATCCCAGCAGCCACCTAGATCCCAATTGCTGCTAATTGCCAAACTCCAGCTCACATTGAAATCAAGTCCAGGACCTCCCATTTGTGGGTGGACTCTCTTGATATGCAATGGTATATAACACAGCTCCCACTAGGCTCCCCCATCCCCTGAGGAAGTGACGCAGAGTCACGAAACGCGTAGGGAGGAGGAGCCAAGTGTTTGAGCCAGTCCAGCCACCATAGTCGTGCCGATGCTGTGAGAGCGTACCTGCACCGCCCTGCTGCTGACGTCATCGGCTAGGAGTTTCAGAGAACGCCATTCAGGAAGGCTCCCTAGTGTGCATCAGGCTGCAGACAAGTGGCGGACGGCATCCGTGAGTCATATCGTCATCCCCCATTTACTGTAAGTGTGGGTGATTTGTGTTTTAAAGTTTTTTAATAAAGTGTAAACGTATTACACCATTGTGTCAATCCTCTGTTCCTGCATGACATGCCTGACTTACATCCCCTGTGAGTGCTGGTCGCTGCATGGAATAAGAGATCACTGCTGCCGGTCACGTGGGATCCATGAAACACTGAGACAGAGCAGAGACACAGTTACAGATTCTCTCCCTTGAACGCACAAGATATTATCTTGTAAGTAGGGTTTCTTTGTCCGTTGGTTCAGAGTGGGGTCAGGAGTAGTGGCATACTGCGCAATTGGTGTGTACCTCTTATGTTTCCCCAGAATCACTGCGGACATCGTTAAAGGGAATTATCAACTCCCTGGGACTCTGTGAAAATATCCTGTACCATCCATCTGAGAATTTTTCATCCAGGACTTTCCATTTGGATCACGGTATCTGGGACATTTGTAGCGCCGGGACTTTTATTTTGTATTTGTATAAATAGGAACATGTACCATATGGTATTTAATTGTGTTCATATGTAGCTCACTTCATATTTGTATTTCGCTCATGTACCGGTGTGTGAAACCAGCTGCAATTAATATGTAATCACAGCATAGAGGTGAACAGAGGGGGTGGTGTCGGGCAGAGAGCCAGCTCACAGGGTCATGGTAGGGTGAAGTCTTGTGGGAGGGCTTACAGGTGGTAGAAGCAGCTCAGGCGCCATGGTGGTGTCAAGTATTGGGGGATGGCTTACAGTTGTTAGAAGCTGACAAGGTGAACAGAAATTTATAACATTCATTTGAAATGGTAATTATCTTACTACTTTCAACCACCATTCCACGATATATTAAAATGTACGTTACTCATTCTTTCAGTTATAAATTATTGTAACGTTATCGATACGCCACCTTCTCACACTAGTACCATCTGTGAGCGACACACTGCATGTGTTGCTGAGTGTAAGCCACATTGAGCGCTACACCTGCTTCTCTTAAATGTTCTGACAGATCTCTAAAAACATTCATACACATTTCCACAATTAGGTGCTGAATTATAAGCAGAGTCAACTTTGCTTTCATGGCAGTGATGTACATTATTGTAGCTATATTAATACCCAACATATGCAGTGTATGTACAACAGACCAGTTAATTTTATAACGCATTCCTTTATACATATCTGCATTAACATTGTATGTATGTTGTATGGTGTTTGAAAGAAATTGGACGATTAGTTTCACATGTACATTGGTGTTAAGATGGATAATATACAGATTGCCCTAACCATATCATTGTGATTTCATAACGTGATTCTTATATTTAGCCATAAGTACTCCCACTACAGATACTTAATGTTAATTATGTACACGTGACAATGAAATTCTGATGTTATTCTTCTATGTAGTTGGTCCGGCAGCTCCTGTGTCACCTGTGGCACGTCACACAGAACACGTCTCGTCGCCTGCCTCATCAATGTCATCATCAAGAATGGAAGGGGAGTGTATGAGGTGCAGGCCATATAATGTGTACATTATAAGCATTTCATTTGCCATGCCAAATAAATGCCTTTCAAATGTAATGAACTTCAGATCAGTTATTAACAAAGGAGATGTAGTGTTTCATGATACAACATGTATTGTGTGTGTTTTCAAGTATCAGCTAGGAGTTGTGATGTTACAACAAACTTTAATTCATTCTTCTTTCACACTGAGTCAAAACGTCATTGTTGCTTCAAGCATCATCTTTTAATTGGACACAAATAATACATTATGGAAACATGTTATGTGTTCCACTATGAGAACAACTATCATTATAGGCTAAAAAAATGTGAAAGTTCCATGTCAGTTCATAATGTCTTTATTTATTTGTAGAACCAGATGTTTCCGCTCAAGGACAAATTCACTCAAGTGACCATGAAGATGTTGACACTACTGGATTAATACAGCATTCAAGTCCTCATGAACGTGACACCTTCTCAGCTATTGCAGCTTCTGAAGAACGAATCTTGGGTGAAGAAAATCGTCGCCATTCAGAAATGCTGTCAATGCATGAAAGGATGATGTCACTGCATGAAAGGATGCATGAAAGGACAATATCAGAAATGTCACAAATAAAAAATGTCATCATCCAAGTTCCTAAAGAAATCCAAAATCTAAACAGGACATTACAAGCACTAGTTCTACAATCAGTTTAGGAGTACAGCAAGAGAACAACAATTCCACTTTAACCCATCAGAGAATGGATCTTTACATGCTGCTAATTTTTCTCCTGAGTCATCACTTCTTCATTCCCCACTTCAGGATGTTACCGGTACAGTAGGTGCAAGTTCTGTGCAGGTCCCTGTCAACATCCAACCGCTTACATCATCTGTTCAAAATATTGAACCGACACCTACAAATGAGACACACAAAAGAAAGTTTGGTCAACAATTACTAATCACCAGCTTTTGGAAGAAGACAAAAACACAAATACAAGAAAGTGCTCCACCACCACTGTTGCAATGTATCTCAAGTGTTTCACAACTGCCACAGCCCACACCCAGTGACCCTGAAGTGCCACAGCCCACACTCGGTGCCCCTGAAGTGCCACAGCCCACACCAAGTGCCCCTGAAGTGCCACAGCCCACACTCAGTGCCCCTGAAGTGCCACAGCCCACACTCAGTGCCCCTGAAATGCCACAGCCCACACCCAGTGCCCCAGAACTGCCACAGGCCACTACAAGTGTTACAGTTAAGGCGAGAGTACTTGGCACAGGGACAAGGCGAACACAACAGCCAACAAGCAGGCCTGTGACTCGCTCTCAAAGGGATAAACAAAAATAAATAAGCACATTCACTAAATTATTTTGTGTAGTGGTGTTGTTTACTGCAGACTCTTTCATGCATAGTGAATGTATGATCATGTACAGCTGCTTGCAAACATTCATGTATGTCCTTGTACACATGAATGTTTATAAATGCTCATTCACTGAATTAGTGAAGGCATATTTTAGAACATATGAATAACTATTAATCATCAGTTGTTTAATGTTAATCCATTATGACACACTTTGCATGTAAATGGAAGATGACATTCACTTAGCTCTTGTTCAGTATGAGATGTTTCAGGTTTATTATTGTAATTTAGATTGTCATTTCATGCTAATATTATTTACATACAAATTAATGTAATTACCCATATAACATAGCCTACATTTTAATGTTTAATGTTTTCTTGTGTCTTAACTATGTAAGACATTACTTACCTTAGTCTTCATTCATAGTTCATCATGTTGGCATGTGATCATGTATGATTTGTGGTTACAGTAACAGATCTGTAAGTGTGTATGAATATATCTGTAGTCTATCTCTGTATCTCTATCTATATATGTATACACACACACATTGTCTATCTTTCTGTGTGTGTTTGTGTGTGTGTATATTTACTGATATATAGAGATATATATATATATCTGCCAGTGTTGTCTACAAACAGGCCTTGTGTTAATGATATAGAAATGTAAGGACACTTGCTAAAATTATTGTATCAGTATGAGTGAGCCCCTAATTTAGTCAGCTGTATTGAACTTTGAATATGATTACAACACGGCCTGCTTACACCCATCAATGCCTTTAGTTTTGCACTCTATATATAATATATATAATCAGGACCAACATTACAGGCCTTAATGGCTACAACTTCTACACAGCTGACTCAATTAGGCCCTCAAGCATACTGACCCAGTAATGTTATAAACTTTGATGAACTTTGAATATAATTACAACAAGGCCTGTTTGCACACATCAAGGCCTTGAATTTAGCAGTGTGTGTATATATATATACACACACACACACACTTACATACAGTGTGTGTGTATATATATATGTCACTTACATACACTGTGTGTGTGTATATATATATCGAGAGAGAGAGAGAGAGAGAGAGAGAGAGAGAGAGAGAGAGAGAGAGAGAGAGAGAGAGAGAGAGAGAGAGAGAGAGAGAGAGAGAGAGAGAGAGAGAGAGAGAGAGAGAAAGAAAGAGAGATGTGTGTGTATGGTTAATTGTAGCTAGGTGTATGGTGTATGTAGAAATCTGTCCATCATAGCACTGTTGATGATTTCACACAAATTGTTATTGTAATTAAAAGAGTAAACTTGTTTTTCACATTTTGATTGCCTAAGCAGAAACTAAAGTTTCGATTCCTGTGAAAAGAGGGTATCTTAGACAAAAATCTCATCCAATTATTGTAACAAATTTCTTGTGGGAGAAAAACTAGGCGTATAAATGTTCGGTTGTATTATAACCTTGTAAAAAAAAACAAAGATAACATGTAACTATTCACACATTCATCAGACATCCTTATGCGTTCAACTTAGACACTGTACACTGGAAGAGAGAAGAAATGGCAGTAGCTTCCACATTGCACAGCAATCCACGTAAATCATACAAATTTATGATTTATGAAGCAATCGAGTCAACGCCAGAGAAAAAGGCTACCGTGGGTGAAATCTATGCCTTGATCAAAAACAAATATCCATACTACAAAGAAACAGCCAATCAAAGAAATTGTCAAACTTCTGTACGTTTCACTTTATCCGCAAATGAATGTTTTGAGCGTGTCCCTCATCGTCAAGGTCAACGATACAGCTGCTGGCATGTTGCTTCATCATTTAAACTTACCATGGAACATGGAACATATCTTCTGTTAAATAGCATATTTTTGCCTAATACCAGTTACATTGAAGCCTCACAGACTGTCGCGTCTGCTGATATACCTGCACCGTCCATTCATCAAGACGAGATGCAAGATGGACATAACTACTATGATATGTTTCCAAACTTATATGGCTAATACGAATGTGGAGGTGAAAACAACCAACAACTGTACGTACCTCCGGACGTCTTGTTTCAAGAACCCACTGCAGATCCATATGACGTCCTCACGGAGATGTGTCTGAATCAGGATTCAACGGTTGCCTCAACCATGGATGATACTGTTGTGCCTTCCTGGAGCGATTTGTTGCAGGCAAATCGGTTTTGACTTCTACAATAATGGTAAATACAAATTTCGTTATGCCTTTACTCTAATTATATATGTGTTTGCTGTATTTCACAGATGTCGAGGATGAATACATGGGACCAATGTATGATTTCAGATGGCCCAATCGTTATATTAGATGATTGTGACGCCTAGCGAACAACAATTATAATAAATATGCAACAATGCTTGCAATGATTGGTGCGCAGATTACGAATCACTACATAATCTTATCCTATGGTGCAAATATATACTATGCACTTAATTATCATAATGATGTTGCAAAGCACTAAAGTTAGAACTTATATTGATAATTTTTTCATTTCTACTAACATTATATGTATTGTCATGTGATATATGCAACCAACATTATCACTCAGAAAACACATTAATCTACTATATATTATAATCTCACGTGTGACTTGTCAAAGAATGTAAATGCTACATAACAACTCGTAGACATTGTATCTGAACGTACACAATAACAATAGGGAGGTGATAGAAACTTTTTTGTCGTGTCAATGTTATATTATCACCTAGGTTGTAGTGCTAACCTAACATGCATGAGCTAATGAATGTTATGTACAGATCATTAAACCATGAACGTTTGTGTGTACATTTCATTCACACGATTAATTATAGTTTAGTGTTATTATTAAATGTTAAACACATACATAGCTAAGTGAGGGCGATGAGAAAAAATACATTATTATGTAGGTTACTATTATTTCAGGAAGAAATACATGCATCACACAAAAAAGAAACACACACACACACAGTATGTTGATGAAATGTGTGCGTATCTAAATGTATACTTCATTTATGTTCATATGTTGACAGTTGTTATAAAGTATCGTGATCATTATTAATAAGTAACGTTAATGAAATACAATTTTTCTTAGGAACATTCTCATTGTGTTGAATAATTCAGCCAAAAATGTGAATACAAAGGACAATACTTTGGAATGGTGTTAATATTTTGCCAAATGTAACATGTACGTCAAATCAACACACATCTTTCACTTATACATACACATGTGACAATGTATTAATGAACATGAAGATGAAGTGAGTGAATAAATAATGACATACATTGCAATGTTAATGATGTTTACCATATTTGGGTCATTTCATACTAACATGCATTGAGTGTTAACATCGCTCATGTGCATGAATGGATGTTGTTAGGTTTTAATAATGACATGTTATGTAATGTAGGTAATGATTTCTCAACACACTGTACAATAACCAAAAAGTTTAGATAAACGCACAGACACAATACACAAAGGACATATTTCAATTGTGATAACTTGTTCATTACGTTCTCTTTAAACATCCTCTAACTATACCTGTATCGAGGTTTGCACATCTTATTACAGATGTGAATTCAAATAAATACCATGAGCCGTCCTTGGAGTGATATACCTTGAAAAAGAAAACATCAATGAATATAAATCCTTATAATGACATGTTAATTAAGGTAAGCAACAAACAGAAGTGACACTTTTCTATGTGATATTAAACCAAATATAGAAAACGTCAAGTGTGATCTCAAATACACAATAGGTTACACATCATTGTGATACACATGTCACACTCCAAATGAACATTTGTATGTAACCATACTGCACTAGCTATTGGCTATCAACATAGTAGGTTTCTTGTTTATGCATAACCAAAAATAGCATGTACAGAAAAGATAGATTTTGTACACATTATTCCCTCACGTATACACAAAACCTTTTAGTGGTAAGAAGTAGAATACAACCTGTTGATGAATGACATACGGTGCCACATGCAATTGTCCACACAGCAGAGAACAGAAAGGTGGGAGAACCATATTCATCTGTTTCCTAAGTGAATGGTATTTGGACACATGTATTTATCAGTAAAATGAATTAATACATCTATGTAGTACTATGAACATATAGGTAGTTGCTTACATGAAAAATATGTGTTAATCACATTACGACGTGTCTCCACACCACAGGCTGTTTGCTCACTGTCAGCTGCTAAATGTACGGGATGCTCCTCCTCCAAGCCCTGACGTATGTCGCTTTCCAAATTATGGCGGAGTGCCAGATTGTGCAAAATGCAGCAAGCAATGACAATATCTGACACTTTAGCAGGCTTATATTGAAGTGCCCCACCAGTTCGATCTAAACACCTGAATCTTGTTTTAAGCAGGCCAAATGTCCGCTCGATGACCGATCTTGTAGATATGTGGGCTACATTATAACGCTCCTCTGCTTCAGATTGAGGGTTAGCCAACGGTGTCAAAAGCCAAGGCCTAATTCCGTATCCTCAGTCACCTATAATGAAGCATGCACAAACATTCAGTAACATTATAGAATGTGTAAACATTAACTACGACATTTGCAACATACACATTACTGGTTTCTTAACACTTCATAATATGTACTCACCCACCAGCCAACCAGGTCCAAAATAGCCTTGTTCAAAAGCATGGAAAACTGATGAGTTTCTCAGGATAGAGGAATCGTAACTGGAACCAGGGAATCTGGCTACCACATGCATAATCTTCATTGTGGCACCTGTACATTCAGGGAATGGTAGTGCTTGCGATTGCGGTAAGCATGCTCACTCTGACTAGGCGGGATCAAAGCAACATGGGTGCAATCTATTGCACCCATCACACATGGTATCCCGGCTATGGTATAAAAGCCATTCCTCACTTCCAGCCACTCTGTGTGCTCTGTAGGAAAATAAATATAATTCCTAGCACGTCTATTCAGTGCACATAGAAACTGGGTAAAGGCACACGAGAATGTAGATTGCGAGACCCCGCCCACTATGCCCACAGTTGTCTGGAATGACGCGGAAGCAAGATAATGTAATGAGCACAGCATTTTAACAAGGCCAGGGACTGCACGACCTCTGCCTGTTTTAAAATCTAAATCTACCCATATCTCTTTATAAAGTGATAGGATTGCTGCTGAACTCAAATGATACCGACTTATGATCTCCTCCTCACTCATCCCATCTAACATGGTTCTCTCCCTGTACAAACGTGGACGAGGCACAACTTCTCTCCTCTCTCTTCTCCTCTCATCTCCTTGCCCTCTCCCTCTCCACTCCGCGTCCCTGTCCCTTCCTTGCCCTGTGACATCCTGTCCCTCAGCTATCCTCTCCTCTAATAGAATCCTCCTCCGTCCCATGAACAATCGTATCATCTTCAGGTCTGTAGCTGTCAATGCGCAGGTAATTGCCCTCCTTTAAATACCTATGTGATGATGTCACATGACTTGATGAAGTGCAAGGTGTTAAATAAACATATCCAAGTTGTGAACACCAAACGGGTATACAGAACGAATTATACGGATTAATTATGTGTGTTCATCAGGCATACATGATATTTGACTATGATGTAAGGTTAAGCTTTGTACTACAATTTATTCGCAAGTATTTATGGAATGTGTAATGCATGTACCACTTATGAATGCAACACTCAGTCATCTCATTTGGATACAACCATGACATTGACGTTGAAAAACTACGTTGCAACATGTATAATTTAGCATGTTATTGTCACATGTTCACATGAACTAATTATAATGTGCATATGCATAATTTGATGCCATCAGGATACTTGCTATTGATTATGTTTCAATCGTCTAAAAATGAGGTACTATTATAGATCTGTGTATAACTTTGCATGAACTGATTATAATGCATCGTGTACAATGTAAACATGCAATGTTATTGAGTGTCCAATTGCGGACGTCATAAAAAGAGGAAGGTCACTAACAACATGTAAACATAAAAAATAACAGCTACATTTTTGTTTGATCATGCATTACACATTAAAAGCATTCTATAATGTATACCAACATTACTATACGAGGGATCTGTTAGATTTGTCAAATCTGTTACATCATATAATAAATTGAAGCACACTTAAGTAACATGTTTCATATCATGTGACCTCTTCCTTTAAGAGTTTACTATAGGAGTTTCCCTTGACACATCATAACATTAAGACTAATGTAACACGCAAAACATCATAAAATAGACAAGTACAATGTTCTGCCAATAATAAACGTAAGCGGTGACACGATGAAGTGAATAACATCGACACTGTAATGCCAAGCACATTTTTATTTGGAGCAATAGCACGTAAACACTCCTAAAATGTTATAAGTCCCCGCTCCATTGACTCCATTGATGTAGAGATGAGCTATTTTTTCTAAGTGCCGTCCCGGCAACCTTGCCGATCCTTCTCCTCTCCAACTTGCCAACTTTAGTTGGCGGGACAAATTGCCGTAGAAATCTCAATTTTAGAGTGCCGATCAGCACCAATAAGCTGATCGGGGCTACTAGAATACAGGCGATTTCAAAAAGTGGCGAAAAGTGCCGATAAGTGGCTTATCGCCACCCGGCTGCCGATAAATTTTTATCGGGAAGAAAAAATGCCAATTTTGGCCACTTATCGGCGCTTACTGAATCACAAATGCAATTTTGGCGGGAAAATGGCGAAAAAAGCCTTATCGGCGTTTACTGCATGAGGCCCTTAGACTCAGATCGTCCGCCACTGTATGACGGATTACGTAATATATTTGCTGCAGTGCCCATGTGGTCTCCAGTATATAGGAAAGACATCACGACCTTTAAAAGTGAGGATTTTGGAGCACTTGGGAAACATAAAACGGAAATTGACGACACACAGTGTATCCAGACAGTTTGAATCGTGCCATCAAGCTGATGCCACTGGCTTGAAGAATAAAGAAATAGAACATGTCAGAAAACATTGGAGGAGGAAATAGAGACGCAGATTTGACAAGAAAATAGACGTTTTGGATACATAAATTAAAAACATTAGTCCCTATAGGAATGAATGCAAATATTGATTTGGGAGTATTCTTAACTTAAGCCATACCAGATTTCATTTAGTGATTCGTGGTCTTACATTGCTATTGTCTCACTGGGTCTTCTCCATGTATTGTTTATATCATAATATGACATTCCACATTGCACCACACTTGTTTAACACAGTGTGTCATTACACCTGAATAATAATGAAATTATGATAGTTATAAGATATAAAATATATCAGTTGTACTAAATTTATTTTTATTTTTTTAAACTTTATATTGTGAATGTATTTTTGCGTATATAATGTGTTTTTTAAGATATAATATAAATTATTTTTTAGTCTTTTATTTTAATAAAGCTTTTAAGGAGTTATCTCCTGATATTAAATTCTGTGTAAACTTCATTTGGTGCAATGAGAAGTTGTGTCATATATGACAATGTATTACTTTGGCGGATACTGAATGCCTATAAGGGATCTGTCTTAAACATCCTGGATAACTGCAAACAGGATGTGATGTAATCTTGTCCAAAGCTACCACAGACATCGTGCTTCCTGCCCTTACTCCCCTGACAGGAAGTAGCTCTCTCTGGCCTTTAAATATCAGGCAGTTGCCCCTGGACTTTGCTCGTGCAAAGTACTTGTTACCTTGTCCTGTCTGAGCTCTGCCTTCCCTTTGTTTTGCCTTCTGCCTGTCTTGACCTTGGAACTGAACCTGACATTGAATGTCAGACTAGCTTGCCCAAAATGAAATCCTAGAGTAGGCTGTGGTTGAAAAATCCTATGGATTTCAGTGGATGTTTTCCTCTGTTGTAAGAAGAACTTTAACAAATTGGGAGACGGTGTTTAGTGTGCAGTGTATTATGTCTCACAGACAAATCCTACTGTCAAGGACTGCAATTAAGTATATTAAATTCAGTCTTAGTAGCCAACATTACTATGACAACACTGATATCAAGGGTAACAGTATCACTTAAACCGATAAAGGATATGAATGATTAGTAACTATGCTGTCTATGCCTGTTACATTCTAGATATTACTTATACGTAAAGCATCAATACCCCTAATTAACCCCTCCTTTTTTACAGGATTCGAACAGAGGGATGAGGGGTCCCTCCGAGCTGAATCACTCTATTATCAGCTTCAGGAATCCCCTGGTTATCGAAATTCTTACCTGGGAATTCACTAGCATTACTTCTCAGTTTTTAAAGGGATTTAAATGACTGCTCAATAGGAATCCACAACCAATGATGTTACATGTTCATATGAGCCCAAGATGTGGCAGCCATTTTGTTTACTCTGTATAGAGATTTAAACCTGATAATCATCCCATGAATTATCTTGGAATGTTCCCTGGATCTGAAAATTGTCCCTGTTCCCTGTCTCCCATCCTGCAAACAAGTTTGAAATTATATTCTACAGGATTACACACCCTCAGATTATTGGATACTGAGAGTATCAATTGTCAGAAAAACATGTTTTGCATTCAAATTTGGTTGATATCTAATTTTACAACATTGATTTAAGTTTAATACTTAATCAAACCTTGTAAGAATTATAGAAGAAAATATGTTGGGTACAAATTAATAATGCACATGCAGTGTTATTTTGGTAAAAACACAATTTAAGAATGATAGCTGGAAGGATGCAGGTTACAAATTTGTTTTTGAACTTTGACACCTTTTCTTTTTTAGTTTTTTCTACTGTATGTACAAAAAATGACTACCTTTTCTCCTTTCCTTAAGTAACATCGGTTTGTGTTCAAACCTGTTTTGTGATGCACGCTTTTTTAAAAAAAACATTAAAATACTAAATAAGATTTGAATTGACAGATAAAATGCTCTCAAGGTCCCCAGATCCCAAAATATCCAGACTAAAACATTGTGAAACGTTTTCATGTTTTTCTATGAATGCTTTTTAAGTAGTCTTTTCAAAGTAGTGCAATATATATTTTTTGTTATTATTATTGCTTGTGTTCTTCTTCATATATCTCTCCCATGCTGTGATTTTGATTTTCTGTATCTGTCTGGAGCCTCACAACCTGGGGTGGCCTTTTCTTTAAGTATGCAGAGAATGAATGTTCTAACCTTGGGATGAAAATGAAGCAAGGCATAGTAAATAGATTGTGCACATGCATTGAGAGAAATAGTAGATCAATCCTTCATTTCTAAGTTTGAAAAAGTGAAGCCTTTCAAGAATTGTTACTTCCAAGTTCTAACTGAAATGAATTTTACAAGTAAATATTATTTTACTTTACAGAAGAAATTAACACCACCTTCTTTTTTTTTTTTTTTTGCCTTTTCTGCTTAAGAATAATAACCGATAAAGGTATAGTCATAAAAGCAAAAAGATTTATGACATCCTTTGGCCAGAATGCAGTCCCATTACAAAATGTGACATACGGTATGTATGTATGTTTTTATTTATATAGCGCCATTAATGTACATAGCGCTTCACAGAAGTAATACACGTGACAATCATATAAATCAGGTGGGCGCAAACTTTTTTCTCTGCGCCCCCCCCTCATCCCAGCTCCGGCGTCGGCTCCGGCGGCATGACATCACGTTGCCGTAGCAACGGGACGTCACATGACCTTGCGGCGTCATTTGATGCCGTGTTGCCATGGCGACGCTTGTGAGAAGCCGCCGGAGCCAAGGTAAGTTAGGTTTACAGAGGCCCTGCAGCTCCCCCGGCACTTAATGTAAGAGCCTTCTGGAAGCGCGTGGGGCCTCTGTAAACCCTGCACCCCCCCCCGCACTCAGTCTCACACCCCCTTCCCCGCACTCAGTCTCGTGCCCCCCAGTTTGCGCACCGCAGATATAGATAACAAATTATACAAATAACAGATTATGGGAAGTGCTTCAGACATAAAAGTAACATTTAGGAAAAGGAGTCCCTGCTCCATAGAGATTACAATCAAATTGCTTTTTTCAATACGGTTGAGTTTTAGTAGTCATATTGATCCTCAAATATAATGTTATATCTAAAACATACATTTATTTGTTTTGCAAGTTGTGATATCTTTTGGATTGACTTCTACATTCTCCTTTGATATTGTTATACATTTTTTTTTTTTACCTACAAAGAGCTTCTATTCAGATGTAAGATATAATGGATTGGTTTTCCAGCTGTATTCTGGTTTTATTGCTTGCATGCTTGGACCTACCATTGGTCAGACCTGATAGCCCAATAAGACGTACTAGTCTCCAGTTGGAGTTTTGGCTTTCCAGTGAGCAAATGATATATGATGAATAGTTTCCAGTATTCAGGTTTTATTAATGAGACATATCACTGTAAATATATTATACAGGTGGGGCATTCTACCCCTGACCGACGGCCATGGATTCACACCCATCTTTTTCACACCATCATGTTGGTGCAGATGTGCAATTTTTACTGTTCCACCGTGAGTCATTTTTTATTGAGAGTTCAATATGTATATGGTCAAAGCATATACCATAGTCTCTTAAATAATGTTGCTTATCCATTTATTTATCCACTCTTTTTTTCTGTTTATTGCATTTAAGTTACCGGTCTCTTTGAAAACAAAAAGTATTTAGGATTCACACTCCGCTCATCTACTGTTGTCAGAGGGCAGCTACATTCTGCCTTCCCTTAGTTATCTATTAGAAACATTTATATCCATTCTATACCATCTCTTCCTGTCTTTGTTTTGTTTGGCTGATGATGCATTTTTTTTCCGCAAGAAAAAAATCCTTCAAACAGTCATTTTATATATATATATATATATATATATATATATATATATATATATATATATATATATATATATATATATATATATATATGTATGTATGTGTGTGTGTGTGTGTGTGAATCATTTGAGCAGGATATGAACAAAGGCATACTTATTAGATAATCTGAGTGACACAATGAATAAAAGTTGCCATAAAAAATACTTCAGAATTCTTTAGCGCTACTGTGATTATATCCTATCTTAAATCAGTAGGACAAATTGTCTCCATCATTCTCCCTCCAAATCAACCTGACGCACTGTTTAATGGCACTGTTTTTCTGTACAGGTTCCCCAGATTCAAAGAACATATACAGTATCCTAAAGTAGCCCAAGCACGTACGTACTGTATACAAATGTTCCTGTGTGGTTTTCGCCTTATTGTCTTCTAGGCCAAAGTAATAATGAAGAGTAACAGCAATGTTTTCCATATCATTGTCATTAAAGGGTGTAGAGGATTGTAGTGGCTGGCAGTTTTGATTGTTTGTAGTAGACAATAATGTTATTCAGAGATCTCATTCTGTAAACAGAGGGAGCACTGTAGGAATGGAAGTGTATAGAAATGTGTAGCATTGAATTGTATTGCTAATTCAGGTGGTCTTTTATACATTTAGTTTCTATGTTTCTGTTTTTAGGCGTGACTTTTGCATCAGAGTAAGTGGACATTATCACCCACAGTTGCTTTCATTGAGCTGATAGAAGGCAGATAAGAAAAGTGATACTTTCAAGTTGTTATTGTTGTCGTTGTTATTATGTGACTATTATATTTACTCAAACTTATGTAGCGCTCTTTCCCCCACCCCCTGGGAGATGTGTAGCTACGGTGTGTGTGTTGCGGTGCAATACCTGTGGCTCACAGGAGGCCTGTGCCTCCGCTGCTGGGAACCTGGGGTAGACCTGGATCAATGCTCGCTAGCGCCTCCACCTGTACGGGATTCTATTGTGCCGAATAACCCCATTACAGGACCCACAAACAATAAACCACACACTTAGTGAAAAACAGTTTTACTGCATGAACTTCTATGAATATATATATATATATATATATATATATATATATATATATATATATATGAGAGAGAGAGAGAGAGAGAGAGAGAGGTATCAGTACCGTGTTAGCCGAGCTTCAATAATCAAAAAATAAATAGATGATACCGTTCTGTGGCTAACTAAATGCTTTTTTTATATATATATATATATATATATATATATATATATATATATATATACCACCAGGTCAAGCATGACCATATATATACCACTGTCAGTGATACAGTCCCACACATAAGAGCCCTCATGCACCTAACCACCCTGGTGTTCCTGAGTAAGTAGTCCCACCCAAAAGTGTGAAGGTCAGCGCTGCCCACTAGAACTGTTTGATGGTGCACATGAGGAGTTCGGTATCTGCCAGGTGATGCCACACCGGGCGCGCTGTAGAAGATAGGATCCACTGATCCAGGGATGTTAGCGATAAGTCCGCCTCCATGGTGGGTGGTATCCCGCAGGAGGGTCCCACACTGATGATAGACTCTGATGGCCTGGTTCTGGGCCGAGGCCGCAGTCAATTTGCAGCGTCTCAATGTGTCCCTGACACTGATAGTGCTAAGCGGAGCAATGTCCTTGTCTAAGGGCAAATCCCTAGAGCAGCCACAAGCTATGTGGGAGTTGGGGCCTAGCTGGGGCCTAGCAGGGTGTATCTGGCCTAGTGCAGGTGCCACCGACACCTGCACACACAACCTACCCCTTCCTTGTCCCAGCTCTGACTGGCGTGGTCTCCAGTGCGCAAATTGTATCAATCTCCCTGCAGGAGATTCTGCGCACCCTATTGATTGCTGTGGATCAAGTGACTAGTACTCCCAAAGCCTTCTGGGAACTGTAGTTCCCTTGCAGCAGCTTCGCATTTATTGTTCACCCTGCAGCACTCTCTACTCATGCACGACTGCACTGCGCATGCGCAAAACCTCCATGATGGCTGCCACAACTGAGAACATCCCTGCGCATGCGTGAGATGTACCTGCACTGCTCCATACTCCCCCGCAGTGCCGCCCGCACCTGTCCCTGCCTCCGCTGTCAGGCATGACCGTGCCGGGAGGTAAGGGGACACGGGGCACCAGGGGTCCCTGCTATACTTACATTTCCAAAGTTCTAGTAAAGCAGCGCTACACATAGAATAAAAGAAAAACTTTTTTTGCATTTTAACTAGCTGTTGTATTAATACTAGTTAATAGAACTGAATATATCAATTACTAAGAGTATAATGGTATGAAATCCTACAACAAGGTTTGTGCTTGGGCGGAACACAATGTTTTGTTTTTTTAAATCACTGTTTCCAACTAGCTCTGGATAAAAATATGTTACCAATCTCAGCTCCTTAAAGAGCGTTGTTCTTCTTTTTGCCTCGGTGATGGATGTTTTTTTATTTTCCTTTTTTTTCACTATCATAGATCATGAGGTTCATAGATAGTGTAAATGACATGACAGTTTTATTCATTTCACCTACATCCTTAAGACTGACAAAAGGAAGCATATTCTGCAAATCAACTGGGTTAAGTTCCACTGTGGTCTTGACTGACTGCAAGTGGAGCTGTCAGGCTGTACAGGCATCACTGTCAAAGGCTGTGTCATCTGTCACTGTCTGTTCCAGCTCACTGTACCACACAGAGGGGATGCGCTGTTGCTTCCCAATTGATAACACGCTGCCAGAAGCGTGTTACTTTCTCATCTGTCTTCTTGTAGCTGTCAGAACTGGAATCCATTAATTAGTTTGTTCTTGTGAATTGTAGTTGTTCTGAGATATACAAAAATTAAAAGTAAAAAAAAAAAAAGTAAAAAAGTGTGGCATCATCATAGGTTCCAAAACATAATTAAATGAGGGAGAAGATATTGCTAACCAAGGGAACAACACAACATCATACTCATTGCTGTATGTGACTCATGATATATATATATATATATATATATATATATATATATATATATATATATATATATATATATATATATATATATATATATCTTATGAATTGTAGAAGAAATTGATTTTAAATGCACTTTACATGAATTTCTGGTGGCATTTGAAAAGTAAGAGTTAAATAAAAAAAAATCTGTTTTATGTGCAGAAAATCCATTGGATGGTAACTTACACTATACATCAATGTTTTATGTATGTATGTCTTTATTTATATAGCACCATTAATGTACACAGCGCTTCACAGCAGTAATACATGTGACAATCATATAAATAACACATAAAGGGAATAAGTGCTTCAGACATAAAAGTAACATTTAGGAAAAGGAGTCCCTGTTCTGAAGAGTTTATAACCTAATTTTAATCTATTAAAAGGTTTCAAATCCTTTTCAGTTATTATTTTTTATTATATTTTTAATGTGTGTCAAGCAATAATCTATCATAATTGTGTTATTTTGTATACTAATGTAGCCTTGCCACCTGATGGCTACTTTTTTGCCCTTATACTGGCAGTAAGCCCTGGTATTATCAGGTTGCCAGTAGTTGATATGGGTGTGACGGTTCAGGGGATTCCTGCTTCCCAATGTGTCCCCGTCACTCCTGTTCTCCCTGCCTCTGACCTCTCCCCTCCTCGTTCATCTCTCCCTTCCTCCTCCCGCACCCGTTCCTCTGCGGCCTGTGCGGACGCACGCCCCGCTCTCACGCGCGTTCCCCGCAAGGTGCGTGCTTATCCCCAAACACCCGATCCCCTCTGCGGCACTCATTGCTCGCGGCACCTCTCTATCCCCTCTCCTGTTAAACTACCTCCTTCAGCCGTTTCTCCTGCCCCCTTGCCGGCCTTGGCGAGCGCCCCCGCGGCGCGACGCTCCTCACGCTCCCTGGCACACACTGTGCGTGCGCATCTAACCCTTACAGAGGGCGCGCGCACACGCTCCACTTGTAGGTCTTCCCTGAGCCCTGGTTCCGCCTCTCATCGTGTGCAAGCCATATCCCTATCTGATTTACCTGTCTCCTCCCTCACTCCTTCTGACCTATCTCTGCAACCCCTCACTCTACCCTCTGCTCCTCCTCTCTCTCCCATTGGTGCTCCCTCCTTTATAATCCCTGTCTGTCCGCTAGCTCATTGCTCTGCATAGCTTCTTGTGACCCCTGTGTGTGCAGTCTCTATGCTTGGCTCTCCTATCTCTTTCCGCGCTGGTTCCTGTCCCTGTTTACCTCTGGATCTCCCTGGCTTGAACTCTGCTTTGATTTGGATTACCCTGCCTTCTCCTGCCCTAGGATCCTGCTTTCGGATACGTTTACGCTGCCCTCTCCTATCCTCGAACACTGGCTTATGGACTTGATCACGCTGCTCTCTATTACCCCTGAACTCTGGCACATGGACATTACTACCCAAACTCAGATATCCTGGACATTGCAAGTATCTGTTAACCTTTTCTCAACAGGCCCGGCAACGCACTACCACACTCCGGGCACGCCATCACTGCTGTGGGTGTGTGTTATAACCTTACCCACCTCAGTACTGGGGACTGGCAAGGTCTGCGGGCATAGAGGCGTTACAATGGGATTTTCCCCCTCCGAGGTGCTGCACTTGAGTGACAGTGGGAGGTGATAACATCAGGCCTGGGCATGAACAATCATTAGACAGACCTGGTGCTCTCCTCCTGGCTTTCCCAAATTCGGGAGTGCCTCTAGTTACTTGAGGGGGGCAGGTCACACGACCAAGAGCCTGACCTCTTCTCTCCGGGGTAGAGTGAGTGTGGACCATACCTCTGCCTCTGCTAGAGGGGCAGGGAAGAGCTGGGACTGCTGTGGTGCCCTTGGCCTGTAGTGAAGGTCCAGGGACCATCCTTCAGTGAGAGCTGAGAGTACTGCATCGGGCAGAAGCCTGCCACGTAACTATCCTGTACAGTAGACAATAAACCGGTCCTGTTGTTATATTCCTCCTGCCTGGTGTGTGACCTTACTGGGGGGAGAGGTAATCGTTCTACCATGGGAGATCACCTTCAGTTCTCTGGAGCCTACGGCAGATGTAGGCGCTGCACTGCTAAAGAATATGTAGGGTATGAACCGCAGGGTACTGCTGCGGCCTCTCCTATCCTCCGACTTACCCGGGAAAATGCGGGGATGTTTTCCGACTCTCACGGGCCTTCTCCGCGTGGCCCAAAATCAGCTGATAGCGCTAATAGAGCTAGACAATGAATGCACTTAGCGCTAAACAATAGAAATGCCCGCAGGCACCCAAAACGGCCGAAAACAGCCCCGATCAGCCCGCATCAGCCGGCGATTTGCCCGCGATTTTTAAAATCGTGGGGAAAAGGCCGCAGGAGGCTAAAGGCGGCTGCCACTGTATATAGGGTCCTGTGTCCCCACTACTATCGGCAGACGACTCACCCCTCCAGTTACCAGTAGGTATATGCACCATACACCGTGGTAATGGCCAAATCTCCAACCGGGTGGGGGAAACACCGTTACACTACAATCAGAAATACACAACATGAAAGAATACTCGGATAACAGACTTTGCTCAGGCTTTGGACAGGTTTAGCATAGCAGTCTTTCTGTTCAGCAACCTCAGAGATGTTTACTATTTAAATATATTCATACACATTTTGATGCTTTCCAAAAAGATCATTACAGTATTTTTTTCTAATAAAATGAATGAGGAACTTCCCTTCAGCAAGTGCCGCAAAGTGTAGCAATTGTGTTTAATTTTTTCATTCTAGGGAAATAATGCATTGTCATGGGAGAGGGGGTTTGGCCCGGTATTAAAGGGGTTACACCCCATTTGGCCACCCCCTGCTCTCACCTGGGATGCGAGGGGTTAACTGGAATGATGTCCAGTACGGTAGTTATGCAAAACAAAACACAAAACAGCGCACAACGCTCATGGTGAAGTAAGAATGAACAATTTATATTAAAAAGTAATTCAAGGTTCTGCATACATCAGATAAAGGTAAAACAGGCATGTAACTGTAACTATGACAGTTGTTACCACTCAGGTATCAGGACACAGGAGAAGGCTGCAGCGGATCACCCAATGTCAGGAATCTGCAGTCATATGAGACTGTACTTTCATCTGCTGGGCTCTTTAGAAGCGGAAGGGTTCCCTTTAGGCTTCCACATAATCCAGGTAGATAAGTCCCAAGCTCCATTTAGGAGTAGCTGGTAGAGGGACAGTCTCACCGATCAGGGTCAGCTATGACTCCCACACCAGCTTCACTTAACCAGCAAAGTGATAGAATACTAAGGGTACTAGTAGATCAAAAAAAGTATAATTCCAACTAGTTTCGTAGCAACTATAAAGGTGTCACGCCTGTATGCCCGCAGACCAAGCTAGACCCCAGTACTGAGGTGGGAACGGTATGATACCACACACCCACAGCAGTGGGAGCAAGCCTGGAGTGTGGTATAGTGTTGCTGGGCCAGTTGGAAGAGTTGTTAGTGTATACTTGCAAGGCTTGGGGAATGTCCGTGAGAATAGTCGTGTCCGTTTGCCAATGTTCAGGGATCCAGAGGGTAGAGTCATAAGAGGGCAAGCCAGGTCCTAGGAAGCCAGAGGTCATCGGAGTCTTATGCGTAGCAGGGTTCAAAGGGATACCAGAGAGCAGAGTAGTCCAGGGTAAGCAGGGGTCAAAGCCAGGGAAATCCAAAGTAACACAGGAGCAGGTAATCACAGGAGCACAGAGGGAGCACAGCATAGGTCAGGTACACACAGGTAAACAGGAACTATGCAGAGCACAGAAGAGGTGAACACACAGGGATTATAAAGGAAGGTGCACCAATGACAGAGGGGGAGGAGTAGAGAGAGAAGTGGGAGAAGCTAGAGATAGGTCAGGGGGAGAAGAGGAGGAGACAGAAGGGGCAGACAGGGCAATGGCCTGTACAGCTTGGGAGGCGGAGACAGGGGGAACCTGATAAGAAGAGTCTGTGCGCGCGCCCCTTGTAAGCTGGGGATGCGCGTGCACAGGTTGCAACACAGGCGCGGCCCGCACTGAGCAGGGGAAGACCGCAGGAGGGAGACGGAGCCCAGAGGAGGGGAACGCGCGCGAGGCCTGTGCCCGCGCGATGGCCAGCAAAGGCAGAGAGGAGCATGCACGCGCGTCCTCCGTGGGCTGAGGGGGTGCATGCACCAGACGCGTCACCAAGCGCGCGGAACGCCGCGCCGTAGGCACCACGCCAGGAGGAGGTAACGAGATGGATGGCACCACAGGGGAAGGTAAAGGAGCTACCGCGGGGGAGAGGGAGCGGGGAGGATCAAAGCAGGTGCTAAGGGTGCGCGTGAGTATGCGGGACCTGCGGGGAACGCGCTGCGGCAAGGGGAGAGAGGTAGAAGGTGAAGGAGAGGAGTGGGAAGGAGTAGAAAGGGTAACAGGGAGAAAGGGTGATGGGAGAGAGGGACAAGGAGAGGAAGGAATCTCCTGAGTCGTCACAGTATCCCCCCCTTGAGGATCAATCTCCGAGTGATCCAACCACGGCTTAAGGGGGAATTTGGGAAAGCAACCTTGGGGCGTGGACATGATGTGCCGGTACCCAGGAACGTTCCTCAGGACTGTAGCTCTTCCAGTGTACTAAAAACTGAAGTCCTTTTTTGGAGACACGAGAGTTGATGAGAGACTGTATCTCGTACACCTGTTGACCCAGGGTGGACACTGGACTAGGTCTCCGAGAGGGATCCGGGAAATGAGGGCTGGACACAAATTCCTTAAGGAGGGAAACGTGAAAGACTGATGGAATTTTCATTGAGGGGGGAAGCTCGAGGCGATAGGCTACAGGATTAACCTTCTCTAGGATCTTGAATGGTCCCAAGAATCTAGGAGACAGTTTGGGTGAAGGAGTCTTGAGCCTAATATTCTTGGAAGACAGCCAGACCAGATCACCAGGTTTGAATGAAGGACCTTTTTGGCGGTGACGATCAGCTTTGGTCTTTTGCTTGGCCACCCCAGACCGTAAGTACTTGAGAATCTTTTTCCAGGATTCTTGCAAGTTGGTGATATGAGAGTCGGCTGCAGGAACACCAGAAGGAGAAGGTGAGAGAGGGAGACTACTGGGGTGAGAGCCACAGTTGATGAAGAAAGGAGACTCCTGAGTAGACTCGTTCTTTAAGGAATTAATGGCAAATTCGCCCATGTTAGAAGATCCATCTTGTGAGTCAGAAATGAAGCATCTTAGATACTGTTCGAGAGTTTGGTTCATCCTTTCAGTTTGACCGTTGGTTTGTGGATGATATCCAGAGGAGAACAAGAGGGAGATGCCCAATCTTTGAGAGAAAGCTCGCCAGAATTTTGAGATGAACTGGGACCCCCGGTCTGAGACGATAGAAATGGGGACGCCATGCAGCCTAAAGATTTCTTTGGAGAAGACATCAGCCAAGGTGGCCGAGTTGGGAAGACCCTTTGAAAATCTATCAACCACGACCAAAATAGTGTTCATCGCTTTGGACACAGGCAGTTCAATGATAAAGTCCATCGAAATGTGTTTCCAGGGTTGTTCAGGAATGGGAAGGGGTAGTAGAATTCCAGAAGGCTTATGATGGAGGGTTTTACTCTGGGCACAAACAGGACAGGCAGAAGTAAAATTGAGAATATCTTGATTCATCTTAGGCCACCAAAAAGTCAGTTTAATGAGATCAGCTGTCCTTTTGAAGCCTGGATGACCAACTGCTCTGGAGGAATGACCCCAAAGTAAGACTTTATGGTGAAAAGTGGAGCCGCATAGAGACGTCCTTCTGGTACCCTGAACCTGCTGGGAATATGTGCTTGTGCCTTGTGGATCTTGTCCAATACATCAAAGTTGTTAGCCGAGACTATGCACTTGGCCGGGAGAATAGGTTCTGAGATTTCTTTAGCCTCGGTCTCAGAGGCAAACTGATGAGAAAGGGCGTCCGCTTTAACATTTTTGGTACCAGGAATATAAGAGATGGTGTAGTTGAAGCGGGAAAAGAAGAGTGACCAGCGAGCCTCGCGGGAGCCCAAGCGACGAGCACCCTCAATATATAACAAATTTTGTGGTCAGTGAGAATGGCGATTGGTTCCTTTGAACCCTCTAAAAGATGTCTCCATTCCTGGAGAGCCAACTTAATGGCCAAAAGTTCACGATTACCGACATCATAATTCTTTTCTGCTACTTAAAATTTCCGTGAAAAAAAACCACAAGGATGAGTTTCTCTTGGGGAGAAGTCCTCTGGGACAGAACTGCGCCAGCTCCTACGTCTGAGGCATCAACCTCCAAAGTAAAGGGGAGGGAGGTATCCGGATGACGAAGGATGGGGGCAGACACGAACGCCTTCTTGAGAGTTTCAAAGGCTGCGATGGCCTCTGGTGACCAGGATGAGACGTCGGTGCCCTTTTTGGTCAAGGCGGTGATGGAAAGGGCAATGGAAGAATTTTTTTTGATAAACGTCCTGTAATAATTGGCAAAGCCAAGAAAACATTGCACAGCCTTGAGCGAATTAGGGAGTGGCCAATCGAGGACCGCCTTCAGCTTCTCTGGGTCTATGGAGTAATCTTGGCTGGAGATGATATAGCCTAGGAAGGCCGTGGAAGCCTGGTGAAACAAACACTTCTCCATCTTGGCGTAAAGACGGTTAGAACGAAGCCTGGAGAGCACAAGTTTGGTATGTTGAATGTGTTCCTCCAGATTTTTAGAAAAAATAAGGATGTCGTCTAGATAGACAATGACAAAAGTTCCCAAAACGTCACGGAAGATGTCGTTCATAAATTCCTGAAACACTGCCGGGGCGTTACACAGCCCAAAGGGCATAACAAGGTATTCATAGTGTCCAGAATGTGTGTTAAATGCTTTTTTCCACTCGTCTCCCTCCCTTATGCGAATGAGATTATAGGCACCCCTTAAGTCAAGTTTTGAAAAAATAGAGGCCCCATGGAGCCGATCGAACAGTTCAGAAATGAGCGGAAGCGGATACCTGTTTTTCACCGTGATCTTATTGAGTCCGCGGAAGTCTATGCAAGGCCTTAGAGATCCATCCTTCTTCTTCACAATAAAAAACCCAGCACCGGCAGGAGAGGTGGAGTTGCGGATGAAACCTTTTTCCATGTTTTCTTGAATATAAGTAGTCATGGCCTCGGTCTCCGGGATGGAGAGTGGGTAAGACTTAGACTTCGGCAGAACAGTCCCAGGAATGAGGTCGACCGGGCAATCGTACTGGTGATGAGGAGGGAGGACCTCTGCTTGTACCTTGTTGAACACGTCCAAGTACTCATGGTACACGGCAGGCAGGGACGAACGATCGGCAGGTACGGAGTCCAGACCAGCAAGCACAACCACGGGAGGATCCACTGGCGTAGTATCTGCGGACAAGGGCCACTGGATGGACAAGGTACCGGACCAATCAATGCGCAGATTGGGGAGTTGAAGCCAAGGCAATCCTAATATAATTTGTACGGAAGGAGACTGGAAATAGTCAAAGACAATTACCTCCTTGTGACCATCCGCCAGGGTCAAGGTAAGAGGAATAGACTCCCAGATGATGAAAGCCGGCTGGAGTGGTCGTCCGTTGATGGCCTCAAGGCCAACTGGGCTCTTCCTTCTTACCATGGGGATTTGATTCTCCACTGCAAACTGCTGGTCCAGGAAATTACCACCCGATCCGGAATCTATGAACGCTTCGACCTTTACGACAAGGTTGGGACCCTCCAGTGTGGCTGGGAGAGCTTTGGAAGGAGAGGGGTTAGGAGAGACAGTACCCAGTGGAAGCCCCTCTACTGGGTGTGCCTGTTTCCCGGCTTCAAGACAATTCTGGAGACGATGTTCCGAGGAAGCACAGTAGAAACACAGCCTGTTCTTCCGCCGCCGCGCTCTCTCGGTTGCCTGGAGTTGTTGACTGCCGACCTGCATAAGTTCCGAGGCCTCCAGGGCCAGGAGAGGAGTAGCAACTGACCTGTGAGAAACAACAGAGGGAGAAGAATGGGAACAGTGCCTCTCGTGTCATCGCTCCTGCGTGCGCTGATCCATGTGTACGCTCAGGGTGACTCAGGGTGATGAGTTCCTCCAGGGACGTAGGTCGGGCGTGAGTAGCCAGATCATCTTTCAACGAATCTGAGAGTCCGTGCCAGTACGCAGCTGCGAGCGCCTCATCATTCCATTGGACTTCGGCGGCCAGTGTACGAAACACGATGGCGTATTTACACAGGCGGCACACTTTATTCGAGTGCGGCTCATTCCGCAAGCCGGGAAATGTCCCGGCTTGCGAGCCGCACTCCCTCAGCGTGCCGCGCATCACCGATGCGCGGTCACGCATCATCGGGTGCCTGTGCCGCCTGTACGCGTGCCCAGGGCTCCCCGAGGGAGCCCTGGTGTCGCGTGGATGTACTGACGGCGGCGGGACGTTCCGGGGGACCCGGCGGACCCGGTAAGGAGAGGGGGAAGCCCCGATCGGCGGGCCTCTCCTCCGAGGCTTCGGCGCGCGCCCGGCACCCTCTGGCACGCGCCAGGTTACTGCTGCGGCCGAGAACGGGCAAATGCTCGAATAAACTCGGCCGCAGCAGTAGCAGCTGAATTTCGACCCTGAGAGACATGGAAGAGAAAGAAGGCAGCTGTCTCGTGCCGTGCAGGGGTATCAAACACAAGTTGAAATTCATGTCTGAATAAAGTATAATCTTGCGTTATTTCGCTTCCACGCTCCCATAGGGGAGAGGCCCAGGCAAGGGCGTCTCCGGTGAGTAGGGCGTAAATATAAGCAATCTTAGCACGGCCAGTAGGAAACAGAGAGGGAGACATCTCAAACTGCACCTCACATTGGTTTAAGAACCCGCAGCAGTTGAGGGGGTTCCCATCATAGCGATTTGGAGAGGGAATCCGTGGTCCAGGGCTGGCGTAAGTATTGGCCATTGGTGGCGCAGAAGCCGTGGAACCCTCCTGACGGGTGAAGGTGGCTAATTGCTGGGAAACCATGGACAGCTGATCGCTAACAAAGCATAAGGCCTCTATGGTAATACTTTACCCACCTCAGGCGGGTCTGCCTTTGTTGGGCTCTGCCTAATGTCACGCCTGTATGTCCGCAGACCAAACTAGACCCCAGTACTGAGGTGGGAACGGTATGATACCACACACCCACAGCAGTGGGAGCAAGCCCGGAGTGTGGTATAGTGTTGCTGGGCCTGTTGGAAGAGTTGTTAGTGTATACTTTCAACGCTTGGGGAATGTCCGTGAGAATAGTCGTGCCCGTTTGCCAATGTTCAGGGATCCAGAGGGTAGAGTCATAAGAGGGCAAGCCAGGTCCTAGGAAGCCAGAGGTCATCGGAGTCTTATGCGTAGCAGGGTTCAAAGGGATACCAGAGAGCAGAGTAGTCCAGGGTAAGCAGGGGTCAAAGCCAGGGAAATCCAAAGTAACACAGGAGCAGGTAATCACAGGAGCACAGAGGGAGCACAGCATAGATCAGGTACACACAGGGAAACAGGAACTATGCAGAGCGCAGAAGAGGTGGACACACAGGGATTATAAAGGAAGGTACACCAATGACAGAGGGGGAAGAGTAGAGAGAGAAGTGGGTCTATTTTGATCTGGTTTAAAACTGATTGGCCGGCAAAGCCGGCCAATTCAGTTGAACAGCAATTCTACTTGTTGCCAAGTAGAACAAAGAAAAACCAGTCAAACAAATATTCAAAAGAAGACCAACAAGTGCACTGTTGAAGTGCACTTAAAGCAGAAGGGTTAACTCTAAAGAACCCTTGATGGGGGATACCGAGCAGAGCACCCCGCCTAACGCCCACTGGGAGGCAAACTCTGAAACCGTCCCAGTAGACTCGGCGTACGAGTACTCTGCCCGAATACGGGAGTGCACCAGCGCCCGGAACATGGCCACGATGTTTGTTGGGAAACCTGCTTCCTGGTTTTACAAATGGCTACCTTAGCCAATGCCAGGAACAGGTTGACCAGGAGATCCCTAGGCTTATCGCTCCGGGACACTGGGCACCCAAAAATAAAAAAATGAGGGGAGAAGTGTAGCCAGAACTGCAGGAGAAGGCTCTTCAAGAAGGAAAAGAGGGGCTGCAGTCTGGCGCAACTCAAATAAATGTGATATACGGACTCCCGCTCGCCACAAAAGGGACAGGCGGCGGGGGAGTCCGTGAAGTGTGCCAAGTGCAACTCAAATCCCCGGCGGGACGGGGAAACAAACCTGAATAGAGTTCCTTCCACCGGGGTCTCTCGCCCTCGTTCGCAGGAAATACCCGCCTCCAGATAGTATCAGGGCGGGTGACAAGGGCGAGGTAGTGCACTATATGGAGCACTAGAGAATACAGGACTTTCCTCGGCATGCCGCGGAAACATGCCGGGGACATATCCCCCAAACTGCTGAGGTTGGGGGAGAGAGGAGCCCGAGGGGGTTGCCGTGGCTTTGGTTCCACGCAAAGATCCGGAGAGCTGAAGTTGATAAGTTGACAAGGCTCTCCGGTCTGCAATACCCCCTCAATGAAGGTGCGTGAGTCGCGGTGGATGGCATCTTTAATCTCCCGGATCAAACGATGAGGGATGCGGGCAGTACGCAGACCCATACAGGGCGCGAGCACCTCTGCCCTAACCCAGTCTCGCCGCTCAAAGTCCAGGAGATCCCCGACTCTGGTCACCTGCGCCAGGATTAGCCGGCGGCAAATAGAGGGTGAATCCAACATCCGAGCCCCCACTGCCGGATTATACAGCAGGGGCTCGGTGAGGAAATCAACCCCCACCGCCTGTTCCTTCCTGGTCACGGAGAACAGTTTCCAGGCCTTAAGTAAGTCCCGGTAGTATGCTGGCAGCTCCGAGAGGTCTCTACCTAAACCCTCGGGCCTGATGATAAACAGTTGCCGGTCATACCTCATATTGCGCAGCTGGCGAAAGAAACTGGTTGCCAGCTGGCACCACTGCGGAGACGTATCTGCGAATAGGTATCTCTGCAGGTATTGGTGGCGGAAAGTGTGAAACTGGGAGTGGACACACACCACTCCCTGTCCACCCTGCTCCAAAGTAAGGCACACAACTCCTGCAGAGACCCAATGCTTCCCCATCCAGAGAAAATCCAGCAACCTCCTCTGGATCTTGTTGATAAATTCGGGGGTCGGACCCATGGCTATCAGCCGGTGCCATAGCTGACTGGCCACCAGCTGGTTGATCACCAGGGTTCTTCTGAGGGAAAGCATTCTTGACAGATACACCCAAGACCCCAGACGAGCAATGACTCGTTCCTCAAGAGCACTGAAGTTTTCTGGGGCCGGGTTCTCCGTAGCAGACAGGTAGACTCCCAGATATTTGAGAGTATCGCTCACCCACGAGACATTACGAAACGTGGGGGGCAAAGAGTCCACCTGTAAGGGACCCACCAAAATGCCGGAGCACTTAGACCAGTTGATCCGAGCAGAAGAGGCCGCTGTGTAGACCTCTTGGCACGCTTGCGCCCGCTCTAGATCATCTAGGTCCTGGGCCACGAGGAGCATGTCATCGGCATAAGCCGACAGGACTACCCGCATGTCGGGCTCCCACAGCACCAGCCCGGTGAGCCTCCTACTCAGTAGGCAGAGGAAGGGCTCAATGGCCAGCGCGTACAGTTGCCCAGACAGGGGGCACCCTTGACGTACTCCCCGACCAAACACAAAAGGTGCCGTCAGGGACCAATTGATCTTCACCAGACACTCTGCAGAGGCGTACAGCATCTGGAGAAAGCCCACAAATTGTGGGCCAAAGTCAAACTCCCGCAGGGTCTGCATGAGGTAACGGTGATCCACCCTGTCAAACGCCTTCTCCTGATCTAGGGACAGGAAGGTGAGTGACAGACCAGTCCTCTGCGCTTGGAGCAGCAGGTCCCGGACCAGAAAAATGTTGTCATGAATGCTCCGGCCCGGGACAGTATAGGACTGGTCGGGGTGAATCACCTCTGCCAGCACGGACTTGAGCCTCAGCGAGAGCGCTTTGGCTACGATCTTATAGTCCATGCTGAGCAGTGAGACCGGTCACCAGTTAGAGATCTGGTGGAGATTCCCTTCTTCGGCAGCAGAGACAGTACTGCCCGCCGACATGAAAGGGGCATCTCACCGGTCTCCAGGGCTTCGGCCAGGACCTTGGTGAAATCAGGTCCCAGCATCTCCCAGAAAAACCGGAAGAACTCCACGGTCAGCCCGACCAGCCCCGGCGTTTTTCCGCGCGACATGAGACTGAGGGCTTCAGAGAGTTTGGCCAGAGTCAAAGGTAACTCAAGCCGCTCTCTTCCACTCTCGCCGACCGTGGGAAGCCCCTCCCATAAGACCCTGCATGCGTCTGGCTGGATGGACTCCGGAGAGAAAAGGTCTACGTAGAATCTCCGGGTTCTGTCCCGGATGCTCTCCGGTCAGTCAGAGGGGTACCGTCTTCTGCTAGCAAGCAGGTGATATGTTTACGGTTTCCCCTCTTTTTCTACAGCGCATAGAAGAGGCGCGACCCGCGACCCATCTCCCGAAGGAAGTGGATGCGGGATCGCACATACGCCCCCCGAGCTCTCCGATCTTCCAAGTCCCGGAGATAGCACTTCCTCTCCACATACGCACACTGCAGGTATGGGTCTCCTGCCACAGACAGCCACTTCTCGAGATCGAGCACCTCTTCCCTAAGGGCCTCGATCTCAGCATCGCGCCACCTGCTGGCACCTTTGGTGTACTCCTGACAAACAAGGCACAGATGAACCTTGCCCACGTCCCACCACTGCTCTAACGTGGCAAAGTCTGATCTGCAACCTCTCCAGGCCATCCAAAAGTCTCGGACCGACGTTGCAAACCCCTTGTCTTCCAACAACGTATTGTTTAAGTGCCAATAGGCGGCTGAGGGCGCTGCTGGTAGTAGCGCCACCGTCATGGACGCACAATTGTGGTCCGAAAACGGCGCCAGCCTAATGGTACTGGACTGGGCTCGCGACAGGCTGTGGCTGGATATATACAGCCTGTCGATCCGGGACCAGGACATCCGTTCACCCCTAAACACCCTAACATGGGTGAACTCAGTGGATGCCTCGGGATGTTGTTCTCGCCAGACGTCTACCAAGGAGTAGCGGGTGATGACCTCCCGCAAGGCCGACGCAGAACACGGGTGTGGCTCCGGGCCATTCCGGTCTTTCAGAGCCTCGAGGGTGCAGTTGAAATCACCTCCGAGCACCTCGTGTTCGTCCGCGTCCACTGTCTCCAGGTATTCAGACATTCTGACGAAGAACTGCCTTCTCAGGGGTCCGGTGGCAGGAGCATACACGTTCAAGAAATTAAACGTGTAGTCCTCGTGCCGGACCCTGAGATGCAACAGGCGACCTGGAACAACAGTTTTGGAAAGCAGTAGCTCTGGTTGAAAGGACTCAGAGAACAGTGTCACCACCCCACTAGATGACGAAGTGAGGTGGCAGAAGAAGACCTTGCCTCGCCACTCCAGATGCCAGCTGGCTTCAGCCTCTGGAGTGGTATGGGTTTCCTGCAGGAAACTCACAGAATACTTTCCCTTCTGTAAAAAGGAGAGTACCTGGAACCTGCGAAACCCGTCCTTACAGCCATTCACGTTAAGTGTACCGATGCTCAAAGCCATTGGTAATCAGGAGTTTTGCTTTCCACAGATGCTCAGGGAGCTACTCCACGAGAAGCCTTTATGTGGTCTCGCATCAATTTAAGAAATTTCAGGACATGAAGATGGATAGGCCCAGAGATTTTGGCCTTGTGGTTAGCCCTGATGTATACTAAGAGAGAGTGGAGAAGGACCGAGGCATCCTTCCACCTTCCAAGGGCCAACTGCACCTTCGTGGTTCCGTGTTTGCAGAGGGTATCCTCCAGGAAACCATCTAGCTCCTGAGCAGGGATAATGGGGGTCAAAGAGTCTACCGCCTCCGCGGTGCCAGAGGACTCCTCACTGAGCCCCAACTCCCCGAGCTCCTCTTGACTGAAAAACTGAAGACCCCCGCCCTTCCCTGCGAGGGCCTTTCTCAGCCTTAAAGTGGGTCCCCTCCTCGGTGTTTCCACAAGGGGGTCCACTATATCCTCCACATCCAACCCCGGTGGAGGTAGCGGTCTCCCTAGTGTCCTCGGGGGCCAATGAGGCACACAGTGCCCTCCTGGTCTCCTCTACCACCATGCGAACAAACGGGATGCCACAGGCGTTCGCATTAATCGCGGGAGGGCACTTTTCAGCAAGTACCTCATAGGGAGGGTCCAGCCCAGCAGTTGCCTCCAACAAAGTGCCTGACCAAAACTCCTCACCAGGAGAGCTCACATCTGGCATCTCCCAGATGCAAAATGAAGTGCTCGCTAAAACACCCTCACCCACACCGCCTCTCCCACTCCAAACCCCCAACCACGGGGGTCAGCCCTAGCCCATTCCCTTCTTCCGGTGACACAAACCGGGGCTCAGCCTCAGGTGTGCCACCCGAAGGCGGCACAGCCGGAGGGGGTTCCTGGCCGACCTCCGAGTCCCCGAAGACAACTGTGTCCAGCGCGGCAGATTCACCGAAACACAAGTCCCCGGGGTATGTTCTCCAACTGGGAGGGGTGTTGGAAGGCTCCCCAACGTCCATTTCTAGGTGCAAAGCCTCATGTTGTTGAGCACTTTGATCTTCCACCCCAGGGACGCCGGGTACCTCCTCCTGCATTCCCTCCAGATCTTCGAGGGGGGGGACTGCATATTTATGGGGTCCGGCTTACACTGGCTAATCCTAACCTGTGGGCCGAACAGGGCCACCCTGTGCGGAATTGATGTTACATTCCGCTTCAGAGACTTCTGAGGGTGAACGTAATACGGTTCACCCTCCTCGCCCTCCTCAATCACCCTCTTGTTCTTACTTTTTGCTTTCCTCTTCCTGGGGATTGATTCCCCAAAAAAGGGTACCGCCACCTCCTCAGCGGGAGCCTCCCACCGCTTCCCCGCACCCTGTACGGTGCTTACATTGGGGGTAGGGTGCTCCTGGGGGGAGACAGCGACAACAGAGGGTGACTTCTTCAGGGTAGTTCTCTTTTCTTCTCCCTCTTTTTCCTGGGGAGAAGTGCAGATGTCACCGCCCGAGATGGGGCAGCGACATCTCCTGTGGTCCCAGGGGGGACCTGTGCCCCTGAGGGCTCCGCTGCGGTGGGCGCAGCGGCACAGGGTGTCTCCTCCCGGGGGGGGACAGTGACAATAGAGGGTGGCCGCTCCAGGGCGACCCCCTCCCTCCGCTCCCCGGGGAGAGGTGCAGATGTCACTGCTCGAGATGGGGCAGCGACATCTCCTGCGGTCCCAGGGGGGGCCTGGGCCCCCGAGGGCCCCACCCCGGTGGGCGCAGCGGCACAGGGTGTCTCCTCCCGGGGGGGGACAGTGACAATAGAGGGTGGCCGCTCCAGGGCGACCCCCTCCCTCCGCTCCCCGGGGAGAGGTGCAGATGTCACTGCTCGAGATGGGGCAGCAACATCTCCTGCAGTCCCAGGGGGGACCTGGCCCCCGAGGACCCCTCTGTGGTGGGCGCAGATGTCACTGTTCGAGATGGGAGAGCGACATCTCCTGCGGTCCCAGGGGGGGCCTGGGCACCCGAGGGCCCCGCTGTGGTGGGCGCAGACGTCACTGTTCGAGATGGGACAGTGACATCTCCTGTGGTCCCAGAGGGGATCCTGGGCCCTCAAGGGTTTTTCCTTCTCCCTCTGTTCTTTGGGGAGAGGTACAGACGTCACTGTTCGGGATGGGACAGCGACATCTCTTGCGGTCCCTGGAGGGACCTGGGCCCTCGAGGGCCCCGCTGTGGTGGGCACAGCGGCACCAGGTGTCTTGGCAGAGGGAGGGGCGGGTGCAGGAGCTGAAGTGGGATTTCTATTCCCTTTGGGGCAACTCCTACGAGTGTGCCCCAGCTCCTTGCACAAATAGCACCTTACCCCCTCCATGCCATAGTACACGGTGTATGTTATGCCCTCATAGGGCACCCCAAAAGAACCCTCCACAGATTCTGTGCTCCCCGGCAGCAGCACTTGTACCTGCCGCCTAAATGAGAGCATGTGCCTCAGCACTCTATCCCTGCAGCCCAGCGGAATTTTTGTTATGGGAGATTTAATATCTCCCAGGGCTTGCAGGCGTGGGCGCATGAGGCTGTCTGGGATGAAGGGGGCACATTGGATAGGATGATTTTTGTGCCTAACCCCTCCATGGGTTCTATGGGGATGTAGGTCCCCCCTACACTGATGCCTTTCTGCACCAGGGTGTGGGTGGCAGCCAGCGTATGGAGGAAGAAAAGGCCCCTCCCATACATCTTGCTAGCCTCCATCACAGCAGAGGGACCCACAATGTCTGCCACAGCCCTCACATAGATCTCCATGTTAAGGCCAGGTGACATTGGGCACCTCACCCCAAGCTTCCTGCTCACACCGGGCGTGGCCCCAGCGTTGTTGTTGCTGGGGTCAACGCCTGCAGCTGCCACCTGCGCCCATGTTGGAACTGGAACTGCAGGGGTTAAACTGACAACAGGAGCCGGGGGGAGGTGTGGAGAGGGCACTGGATGTACCAGGCCTAGGGCTGTGGTTATTGATCCTAGGGGCCCCAGTTTTTGGAGTCCAATGTCCAGGTGTGGCCCCCATTGCTGCACTAGTCCTATTCCCCCCAGGCATGATGAAATTAGCCTCTAAGTAAGGGGAGGAAATAGTGCTTAGGGAGAAGATGCAGAGAGGAAACTGTCCCTTTAAGAACCAATTAACTATCTCTGCACAGGGAGGGGAAGAAAAACAGCTTTTTAAAACCTGCTGTAATCTTCTCTTTTCTCCCCTTATTATTAAACTCTCTCTCTTACAAGAAACCACACCACAATATTGAAGGTCTTAAAGTAAGACACAGAGCTCCCAAAAATGCAAATGACAAAAGGAAATCAGGCTTAAATTAAGGTGAAATTATAAGTATAACAAAACAACCAGGGGTAGGGGAGGAGAGAGGGTTTGAGACTGCAGTTTCCAGCCAGCCACAGTGTAGCTTTGCTGGGTTGAAACCCCTGCAGCCTCTGGGTGAAAACCAAAAACGGTTTTTAAACCTAAAAAAGCACCCAAAACCCTCTAAAAACTCACAGTATACTCACAGTATACTCCCCCACAGATTCACAGCAAAATATAACAAATAAAGAAAGAATAAAGCTGATTCCTTACCAAATGCCTGGGAGCTCTTCACACATGCTTCTGAGTGAGAAGCTGGAGATAGGTCAGGGGAAGAAGAGGAGGAGACAGAAGGGGCAGACAGGGGAATGGCCTGTACAGCTTGGGAGGCAGAGACAGGGGGAACCTGATAAGAAGAGTCTGTGCGCGCGCCCCCTGTAAACTGGGGATGCGCGCGTACAGGTTGCAACACAGGCGCGGCCCACACTGAGCAGGGGAAGACCGCAGGAGGGGGATGGAGCCAAGAGGAGGGGAACGCTTGTGAGGCCTGTGCCCGCGCGATGGCCAGCAAAGGCAGAGAGGAGCATGCATGCGCACCCTAAGGGCTGAGGGGGTGCACGCACCGGATGCGTCACCAAGCGCACGGAGCGCCGCGCCGTGAGCACCACATGAGGAGGAGGTAACGGGATGGATGGCACCACAGGGGAAGGTAAAGGAGCTACCGCGGGGTAGAGGGAGCGGGGAGGATCAAAGCAGGGGCTAAGGGAGCGCGTGAGTATGCGGGACCTGCGGAGAACGCGCTGCGGCAAGAGGAGAGAGGTAGAAGGTGAAGGAGAGGAGTGGGAAGGAGTAGAAAGGGTAACAGGAGATGGGAGAGAGGAACAAGGAGAGGAAGGAATCTCCTGAGTCGTCACAAAAGGCCACTTCATCAGGGATCATCATGCAGGGGCCTTTATAGTTGCTACGAAACTGGTTGGAATTATACTTTTATTGATCTACTAGTACCCTTAGTATTCTATCACTTTGCTGGTTAAGTGAAGCTGGCGTGGGAGGCAGAGCTGACCCTGATCGGTGAGACTGTCCCTCTACCAGCTACTCCTAAACGGAGCTTTAGACTTATCTACCTGGATTACGTGGAAGCCTAAAGGGAACCCTCTGCTGCTAAAGAGCCCAGCAGATGAAAGCACAGCCTGATATGACTGCAGATTCCTGACATTGGGTGAACCGCTGCAGCCTTCTCCTGTGTCCTGATACTTGAGTGGTAACAACTGTCATAGTTACAGTTGCATGCCTCTTTTACCTTTATCTGATGTACGCAGAACCTGTAATTACTTTTTAATATAAATTGTTCATTCTTACTTCACCATGAGCGTTGTGCGCTGTTTTGTGTTTTGTTTTGTCTAGATTCAGGGTCTTGGACCACCCTATCACAACAGCAGACGATCCTTATTGGTAAACTAGTTACTTATACTCACTTGGGTATTAAGTGGTTAATGCACTTTATTTCAATTCACTCTGTTTATTCATTATAGTTGCGCACTTGTACTGTGTTTTTCTACGGTAGTTATGCCCCTGCTTCAGCACCAACTGTGTATCCCTCTGTGAATATGTAATTTTTCCATTCCAGTGTCTGCACCAACACATACACTGGGATCTATGCGGGAGGGAAAGGGTTAATGTTAATTCTGTTTTTATGGCCCTTTGTCCCTTTTCCCGTCTTTGCAGGCTCCATTTTGCAATTTCTCCATAGGTCGCCATTGGGGCTCAATACAATCCTATGGAAATTCCGGCGATTTGGGTCCGTTTCCGTTGAAGACCTGCAGGTGGCGCTCGAGAGGAGGAGCGGCGGTTCCCCATTGAAAGTGAATGGAGTAATGCATTTCAATGGGGATTCCTGGAAGCCGACCTCCGGAGACGAGCTGGCAGCCTGCCAGACCGCAAAACCGCAAGAGCGGCAACATTGTCAAAAAAGAGCTTTGATCGTGCAATTGGCGTGGGAACTAGGGCCTCGGTCAAGTTCACGGCCAATTGGCGTGGAAACTTTTGTTCTAGGGCACCCAGAAATAAAATTCCTTTTGCCCCTAGATGGTAGGAACCCCCTCACTTGACCCCAACAGGGTCCGACAATTAATGGCGACGAGAAAGGGTCGCGCCGGCCAGGAGGGTCCTACCATTGAATCCAATGCCTGCGCTGGCCTATGGAAGCGCTGGCCCTATTGATTTTAATGGAGGGATGCGGCGTGAAAAAACGGCTGTCAGAATGAGCAGAAACCTGGAACCCATAACTCTGGTTCTGTTCAACCTAGAGGGCTGAGATTTGGTCAGCATGTAGTCCTAGTTCCGACAGGATTGCATGGCAAATACCGACCTTCTCGGGGCAACAGAAAGAAGTCAGGGTAATTGCAAAGTTTGGGTTTCTGCCATTGACTTGCGTGGCAGAAAAAAGCCACTTTTGTAATGTGCTTTTAAACTGTATTTTTGTATCTCCAGTTCTGGGGGTCGTGGAAGGCTGATATTTGGCCACTATGGCAAGGGTCTTCCGGCATGAGGACCTGGCAAATTTCAGCCCGCTCAGACCCACAGAACGGATTATTTTAATAAGTGTAGATATTAAAGAATGTATTGTATTTTGGGTCCAATGTAAAAGCCCGGGAAGGCTAGAGCCCATATGGTATGTTAATGCTCAGGGGGGAGACAAGTGGTCTACAATAAACCCCCTGAGCAAAGGCTCCCCCACCCTGCTTGTGTATGCTACAACAAAGCAGAGCAGGACGTGGGTACTTGGGATAAGTGTTGTGTTTCACACCTTGGAACAAAGGGTTTCCTATCCCAAGCAGACTGGGCGATGCCAGTCTTGTGGGAGGGGGGCTAGGGAAATAAGCCCCTGATTAGACTAATGTCCACCCAGTGGGCAGGTATTATTTTGCCTCTCAAGTGAGGTGGCAAGGAGGGATTGGGTGCAGATAATTGTCCTCCAATGACTTGCACTCAATGCCAGGGTATAGGATTGAAATCACATATAAACCAGTGTTAGCCCTATACCCAGTGTCTTTCGTGTCTTTCGTGATGTCTTCATTTGAACCTGTATTGCTGAATGAATTGCCAATCCTGTACCTGATTGCTTCATTGTCCAACCCTTAAGTAAGTGTCCATTTATTGTCTGTTATTTGTATCATCTTGTGTGTTCTCCTTCTTTAAGGAATAACCTATATTTATTATATCTAAGTCGTGTTCAATTCAACCCAGATATTTGGTGTATATTATACCCTGTCACAAGTTACCGTGACATGCATGTTTTAAAATATAAAACTGGGGACAATTTCAATGTTTCAACATTATTTTATTGGACAAAATGCAATTAGATCTTTAGTTGTGTTCACCCTAAAAATATCTGAGGTTGCTCATAAGACTCACACCCAGTTTACCAGCCTAAATGTCACTTGCTTCTGCATTCAAATTTGTGTTATGGGCAAAACCAAGATGATACAAGCTTAACAATTTAGCATGCCATTGAATTATAATATTAGTTATTACTTAGTTGATTTCTTCACCTATAAATATCACCATAGATAATGTCAGGAGCTAGTTGAGCTCACTGATCATCTATCCACAAATGGTTATTTCCTAATGAGCCTTAATACATTTTGAGCTTGATGCCATATTTCAAAGACATATAAAGTTCACAGCTTATATGCAAATGTTTTTCCAATCGAGGACAAATTGTGTTCAATAATTATGTATTCTGTTATTAATGGTCATGTAATAGTGGGTCTGGCTGCTATATATATCATTAACATTACTTTTAATATCAAATTTTAGTGATTTATTTTATTGAAGGTTCACTATATACTATACTATATATATAGTATAGTATATATATATATACTATACTGTTCTTGGAAGAACTGCAACTCTTTGGTGAACTTGATATTTTAAGAAGCAGAGAGCCATTTTGCTCATTTTTTCCTCACCTGGTACATCATCTTGTGCATTTTGTTGTCCACTCATAGGTCATCTGATGTATCTTGTCTCATTTCTTCCTGTTATGTCTATCTACATGAGGTTTCAGTGTTCTACGTGTAACTGTGTTTTCCCCACCCTGTGGGAGATTCTGCCATTACTAGTCGTGAGGTGCATGATACCTGCTGGTAACTGGAGAGCTGAGTCGTCCGCCGATGGTTGTGAGGAAAAAGGACTAGGCTTCTGAGGTTCATAAGCTACATATTTTTAGCAGTGCAGCGCCTCCATCTGCCGTAGGCTCCAGGGAACTGAAGTGAACTCCCACGGTAGAACCAATAACCTCTCCCCACAGTAAGATCACACACTGGGCCAGAGGTATAACAACAAGAACGGGTTATTGTCTGTACACCAACAGCAGTACACGGCAAACTTCTGCCCAATGCAGTCCCATTCTCAGCTACTGTAACAATGCGCTCACCAAAAACAAGGCGTGACCGCGAGGTCAAAGTGGGGATTTGATAAACGCCAACCCACAGCCCCGAGGGCGCATCTGCAGTGTAGATAGGTCGAGGTAGCCGGGTCGGGTAGGAGAGGGCAGTGATACTTGCTGAGGTCTGAATTGGAGAGGTACGGAACATTGCAGGTACTTTTGCCAAGGTCGGGATTGGAGAGGTGCAGATCGTTGTGGGTAAGATGGGGTCAGGAGCGGAGAAGTACAAAATACAAAAAGCAAACAAGGTCAGGCAACACAGGAAAAGTCAGACAAGGCTCAGACAGGAGGCAGAACTGCAGTGAACACAGCATACATAAATATGGTTATGCTCAGCCAATGTATCTAGAGGGCAAGCTGAGCATATTTAGGAAGAACAGACCAATGAGGAGGAAGCATACTCCCTAGTATGCATGGCTGTGGTTGGCTGATGGAGACAAGGCAGGTGAGGCCTATTACACAGAGGAGCGAGGAAGCTTCTGCGCATGTGTGTGGGTGCCGCACATAGCGGGTGCGCGGCGATGATGTCACTGCACGAGCAAAGCCTGGAGGCGGGACCAGTGAGAAAGGCATTTAGTGCCGAGTACGGTCTACGTGCGCATCTACAAGGACCGCTGGCATTCGCTGGTCCGCGAGATGCGCTGCAGGAGGCAGAAGAGGCAGGAGTCCCGATCCCAGGTCTAGGCAGGTAGGGAGCACATGACAAATGGCAGATCCTTACAGCTACCCACTGAAGGATGGTCCCTGGACCTTCACTACAGGCCAAGGGCACCTGCAGCAGTCCCAGCTCTTCCCTGCCCCTCAATCAGAGGCAGAGGTGTGATCCATACTCACTCTCCCCTGAAGGGAAGAGGACCAGAGAATGCCAATAGTCAGGCTCTTGGCTGTGTGACCTGCCTCTCTCAAGGGGGTAGAGGCACTACTAAATTTGGGGCGGAACTGCCCTTAAGTACAGCTAGGAAGAGGACATCAGGTCTGTCCCATGATTGGACATGCTCAGGCCTGATGTCACCGCCTTCCCCTGTCACTCAAGTGCAGCACCAGAGAGTGGGGAAAAACCATATTGACAACTGGCAGGCCTGCTTTACCAGGGCTTACTGCCAAGAGTAGGGCAGGTTAGTAGCCATAGGTGTGAAAAAAGAAACTTATCTAAAAAGTGGCGCTCTACATAAATCAATTAGCTAAACATAGTGATATAATAGTGATTGAAATAATCTAAAGGTGATACTTATACAAACACATAAACAGGTGCTGCTATGACCCGGTGAGGATTGCTCTGTCAGTCCTCGTGGTAGGAAGTAGGGATGATTCTCCGGGAAGCGCAGGGATATGTGGAATAAAAAAATATATATTGTGCAATATTGATGTGACAAATTTAAAGTAAATTGGCTGATCTATTGTAGATGTACTCACAAGTGTGAGAGAATTAAAGGCACGTAAAGGTATCTTTCCATAGTATGGATATCACACGGTAGTCAGGAAATCAGTCTTAACCCCATATTGACTCCAAGAGACCTTAAAGAAGAAGACTGGACATAGTGCAGACTGTATACAAAGGATTTTATAAAAGGTAAGTGAAAGGTATTGCACTCACATGGTTTCAAAAGTTTAAAAGCATTTCGATCACACGCAGTGGATCTCAGCAGCCGGATAGATGGTGTATCTGATTCCCCTCCTTCTGTGGCGTGCGTGTCACTGGTTGCGTTCCAACTGCATCGGAAGTGATGTCATCCGCTTCCAGGGGTTCCGGCCAATGGTAAAGACGTCACTCTAAACGTATGTTTTACAATATGTAAAAAAGAAATCAGACAAGAAAGAGCAGTAGGGACATGAGGGACAGTTAGAAGACAGCATTGACAAGAGGAGAAGGCGATCAAGTACATAGCAAAATGTGAGCAGAGATTTAAGGAAGGGTACAAGATTGAAGAGGCTTAAAGGAATGAGTGATAGGGATTTTAAGGCAGAGTCAGGCAGGGGATGTGAGAAGGAGTGAGGAAGACACTGGCTGTAGAGTTTAATATGGATTTTTAGGTAAAAAGCAGGGAGTATAGATAACAGAAGGTTGCAGTAGTAAAAATGTGAGGGATTAAGGGAATGGATTAGAGTGTTCGCTGTACAGTGGTCTAGGAAACGGTAGCTCCAAGCAATATTATGGAGGAAAAAACATCAAGACCTAGCAACACTTTCAATGTGAGAAGTGAAGGAGAGCGAAGAGTTAAAATGAATACCCAAAAAAGTGATTGGGAGACAGGATGGATTGACAGTGATAGGAAAACTGTCAATAGGACCAGTCTTAAATGGGATAATGAGAAATACAGTCCTGTATGCACTATCCTTTACATTAGCCTGCTCCTCCATTTCTAAGTGCTAGGGTCATGGACGCATCTCTTGAGCTACCATGTGATGAATATTATAAGTATTGTGGGCACTGAGAGTGATACTTTTGTATCAAGAAGTAGCTGCAGTCTCAGCGTTGCCCCCAACCTACACGTTGTGTGAATGGTGTCACAAAAAATATTGTTCAATCAAAACATCCACGTGTCACTTCTGTTAAAATTATTGCCCAAATCCCTCTACATCGGGATGATAAACAGCAGCTTTGAAGGCATGAAGGAATCTCAATATTTTCCCCCCAATGGCTATAACATTTTTAATGACCTTGACTCAGCCACACATTTTTGCAGCACATGTGTACATAGAGTAATGATCTCATGCAGAAACAACATATGTAGTGATTCAAGAGATATTTGAGTGCTATTATATGTGTATCCTGGCAACTTGCCCGCTCCCCAAACTGCATGACTTGTATTTTAAGCTCTTATGCACTGCTTTCTTGTACAGGAGATTGCCCCCCAGTGCTACTGTCTGCCCTGGGCAGACCTTCAAGGGCTATGCCTAAGGGCTGTACTCTTTTGTAATATTCTGAATATCCTGGCTTCCTTTGTGTATCTAATTGGTTTCTCAGGTGTTCTCTGCAATGCCATCTGTCTTTTTGACAACTGTAGATCACATTGACCAAACATATCTCTTACTTCAGGGTACTTAGGACTTCCAATGAGTAAAAAAAGCAAGAAAAAGCAACTGGTGCTATCATTCAATATTATTGGGCTGCCAGCTGATATTCCAAGTAAATTTGACAATATGAGAAATATTTTAAATCAGGAATGCCCTTTTAATGCAAGTTTAGCAGAAACGTGGTCAAGTTAATGTGTATAGAGTGAATGTACATATTTGTTTGACCACCTGTGTGGGTAGACTTCCATTTTAATGGCAGGTGAGGGACCCTCCTTCACCTCATGCCCCTCTGACTTTCTTGCTCCATAGCAAGACCGGGTAGTGTTTAAAGGCAGGCTGCACTGGTCCAAGAGGGCCCCATGCAGCAGGGCATAGTATTCCAAGCCCAGTCAGAAAAACTCCCCCCTCACCAGCCACGTTTCACCACCTGGTAAACCTCCCCTCCCCCTCCCACACACACCAACCAAGTGGGTTCAGAGCTTCCCTACTGCTCACCCCTCGAGCTGAGTTTCTCAGCCTGGCATCATCTTCCCAGTAATCAAGAGGTACAGAGCTCACGGGACAGTAAGTTATATAGTGTGCTGCCTTCTATCACATTTTTTTGTTACTTTGCAGTATGGCTACACTGTAATAATCAGTCACCTAAAGATGTAGCAGGACTCATTGTCTCCAGAGCCGTGGATGAAAAAGCAAGCCAAGCCAACTTGGATAATTTAGCTGGCCATATTCTATAAGGGAGATACAGTATATGTAATGTGATGTTCAAATGAAGTAGTTGATTCGATTAGAATATAAGAACACCAAGCAATATAAAGGCAGCTAGATCAATATCCAGATTGAGGCCATATGGGGATAACATGATGGAGTGCATCCAGTAACTCTCTATCTGCCTACGTATTTTATTGTATGTCTTTATTTGTATAGCGCCATTGATGTACATAGAGCTTCACAGTAGTAATACACGTGATAATCATATAAATAACAAATAATATAAATAACAGGTCATGGGAATAAGTGCTTCAGACATAAACGTAACATTTAGGAAGAGGAGTCCCTGCTCCGAGGAGGAGGCTATCTTAAAGGTGGATAGAGAGGGTGCTAGTCAGGTATTGAGGGTACATTTCAGGAATGTGTCCCCATCTCTAATGTCCTGGATTACACTCTCTACTCACCTAAGAGACAACCCAGCTGGGTTTTTATTGTGATATTTGGCAAAGCGTTTTAAAACACCATGGTTCTGGAATCCAGAGCAGACATTCCTTTTATGCTCTGGTGTGTTTTGAGACATCTTTTGGTACGACCCACATTTTGTTTATCGCAAGGGCATTTTAACACATAGACTACCGAGCTCAAGTTGCAATTGATGTAACTTTTCATTGGAAAGGATTGCCTATTGTTGCATACATTTTCTTGGGGTCATCAGTTGCCATAAATGTACATCTATACAGTAGCAGCCTAGTCATCTGTTGGTATTCCACAGTGTATCACTCTTTTCTATATCAATGTTTTTAAGATTATTGGGTGCATTTTTGTCTTTTAGATTTTTACTTTTTCTGTTAACTGGTTTATCAGAAATCCCATTGCATAAGATGACATCTTTCATCAGGATGCTCCAATATTTTCTTATATGCATTTGTATTTGTCTCATTTTTGTTGTTGTAAAAATGCTGTTCCATTGAGTGTTCTCACTTTCTCTAAGGAGGAATGAATGAATTCTGCCTTAAAATTATTTTCTTTAAATCTATTCCCAAGTAATTCTGCCTCAATTTATTTATTTATTTATAAAATGTTTTACCAGGAAGTAATACATTGAGAGTTACCTCTCGTTTTCACGTATGTCATGGGCATAGTGTTAAAATGACAAATAATACATGGTTACAAATACAGTTACATCAATGAACATGGTATACATTATATACATTGCATGCACAGTTAAAGAAGATGTATATTATAGGCTTATGGAACAGTTACAGAACAGATTAAAATGTTAGACAGCATTAGTTTTGAAAGAACTTAAACTAGTGGTGGATGTGAGAGTCTCCGGTATTCAAAGTGCAATTTCTTTTAATCTGCCTAAAATGCCCCAAGGGAATGTTATTTATCCAGTGTGGATGGCGACTGCTATGGGCATCTAGATACCTGTTGCAGTGAACCTCCTTCATATAAATCTTGGTATGGACGCTCCAGTGTTACATAAAAGTAGGTAAAGAAAGGCAATCTGTCTTTCTTCAATAACAATACTAAAAACCATACCAAAATCGTTAAGATCTAAAAATGTGGCTAAAATGTTTTTGGTTTCTTTCCAGATAAAAAGCACGTTATCTATGAAGCTGGTCCACATAACAATGTGCTGTTTGAAGGGGTTATTGTGCCAAATGTACTCATCTTCCCATTGGCGCATGTATAAATTAGCATATGACGGGGCACATTTTGTTCCAATAGCGGTTCCGTAAGTTTGAATGTAAAATTCTTCCTGGAACATGAAATATTTGGGGGACAGGATAAATAAAATGGAATTAGCTAAAAAGCACTGCTTCCGTTGGGCCATGTTTTCATGTTTTTATACAAAATATCTTGTTGTTTCTGCTCTTTTTGTATGCGTTATACATGTATATAGTGACTGCATGTCACACTTTACCCATGAGTAATCATCTTCCCATACCTGTTCCCATACCTGTTTTTATGTTGTGATAGCAGAGTTGTCATGAAGAGGTTAAAATCAGACTTAGGCATCTAGTGTTAGTAGACACCGTTGCATTCATGAAGTTACAATGACTACGGAACTGATACTTAAAGAAGGGCATTGATGGATTCGCTATCAACATCTAACTCCTCCGGAAGTGGAAAGGACCCATGAAACGCGTGGAGCTATTGGTCAGATCAAGCTAAACACCTGAGTAGTTAGACGCGGTCGATGGCTGATGGGAGAGAGATATCATCATCTCCAGAATCCAGTAACCGGACGGAAGGAACTAGCTAACGTCGACATGCTGGTTGGGATACCCGCAGGACAAGAGAAGCAGCTTGCATCGACTGCCAGACAGAGACCTCAGACCCCATATTCACTTTGCGATTGGATTCTTATACTAATTGTGAGTGTGCATTTTTAACTCTATCTTTTCACAAATAATAAATTAATTTAGTATGCCATAGAAGCCACTCTTGCACTCTTTTCCCTTAGATAAACATACCCAAGTGACTCCACAGACTATTATCAAGAGCAGCATCACCTCTTCCTTGGCATTCAGTCTGCCCTCAATTTATCTACCATTTTCGAACATATTCCTTACGGACTTGTACAGCAACACCTAGCTGCAAATTCATGGTAACCTAGGTACAGCTGCTAGTATCCCTACCTATACCTTAACACTGGCCACACCTGATCTCTATTAATCTATTTAGTGTGTCTGTTTCCCTACGCTTCATTTGATATTTGTGTTTAGCAATGATATTGGTCTATAGTTGAAGCAGTTAAGGGGTTCTTTACCTTCTTTGGGGATTACTGTTTGCAGTATCGAGCAAAGGGGAGGCTTGACCCGCAAAAAGATTATTCAATTCCAATAGCCAATAGGTTTTTGCCCCAAACACTCTACGGTAACTACCGTGCTAAAAGTTTGCAATGAGGTCCAGTGTGGAACGGAACTGGGACAACTCACTGGTGTAATATTCCTAGATTTTGCAAAGGCTTTTGATACTGTTGATCATGTTAAATTGCTAAACAAACTCCAGTGCTCTGGAATAGGGAAGCATGTTTTAAACTGGTTTCATTCTTACCTATCAGGTAGATCCCGAAAGGTGTCCATCTCAGGCTCTAACTCCAATCCCTTGGATATCACCTGTGGTGTCCCGCAGGCTCTGTTCTGCGGCCCTACTCTTCTCAGTGTTCATCAATGATCTTCCTACAGCTTGTAAGGGAGCTTCAATACACATGTATGCAGATTACATAATTTTATATGCACACAGCCCTAGCCTCTCCGACTTTGAACACATTCTTCAATCTGACTTTTTGAGACTTTAAAAATTGGATAAACACTGATAAGACTGTAACAATGGTATTTGGGGCCAAGGCTACATTGTTAAAGCTTGAAATGACTGAGCTCCAGATCAGAACCGATGCTAATACCACCCTAACTCCTGTTACTAGTTTTAAATACTTGGGCACATGGTTTGACTCCCATTTAACATTTGGGATGCATATTGATACCCTGGCATCCAAAACCTATGTCAAACTAGGTGTACTTTATATGAAAGCATCTTCCCTAAATCTGCTGGTTAGAAAGTGTATCGCACAGCAGATGCTAATGCCAATTATCGACTATGGGGACATAGTATATGGCTCGGCACACCAAACCCACCTTAGCAAACTTGATACCCTCTACAATTAAATATGCCATTTTGTTCTCCAATGCACTATAACACATATCACTGCTAAATGCTCAAAGAACTAGATTGGTCATCACTTGAGTCTAAGCACAAAGTTCATCTTTCCTGTATTGCCTTCAAATACTTTCTGGGCAAGCTACCCGTCTATCTGAACAAGCTCCTCACCCCTACCACAGGCAGCACTTTTCATCTGAGATCTGACTCCAAAAGACTGTTCATGGTCCCAAGGTTTAGCGAAGTATCCGGCCGCTCCTCCTTCTCTTACCGTGCACCCCAAAACTGGAACAATCTACCGGAGACTCTCACAGCCACCACCAGTTTAAGTTCTTTCAAAACTAAAGCTGTCTCACATTTTAATCTGGTCTGTAACTGTTACATACGCCTATAATAGATATGATCTCTAACTGTGCATGCAATGTCTTGTATATAATGTATACCCTGTTTACTTATGTAACTATGTATTTGTAACCATGTATTATTTGTCATCATAACTCTATGCTCAGGACATACTTGAAAACGAGAGATAACTCTCAATGTATTACTTCCTGGTAAAACATTTCATAAATAAATAGTATGGTAAACTGGGGAGAACTATAGCAAATTGTTTGTAATAAAGGTTGGAGAATCCATCCGGACCAGGAGTCTTGCCACCATTGAGAAACTTAATTGCATCTAATATCTCCAGGGAGGTAATCGGATACTCCAAAGGTGTAACATCTTCAGGTAAGACTTGTATCTGTTATTTGATCATAAATTGGTTTTGTAGGAGTATATTTATGAAGACAGGAGTCACTGAGGAAGCTTTTTTAAAGCGAAATGCGTAGAGTCAAGTTCGAGTAGGCTGCGCAAGCTCCTGTGACCATCCTGCACCCACGGCTCCCAAAAGCGGGTCCACCCATATCCGGAAGTGACGCGGACGACTGTCGGAAGTGACGTGACGACGTGCAGCGGTCGGAGAGATCAGAGGGATCGAGCCACCTTTCATTTTTATGTGTCCATGCCATATTGTACCAATGTAAGTGCAATATTTTTCAGCACATATATCATATTTATGAATATACAATGTTGCACTAAGTGTGATCTTCTGTTTTCAACCGAGGAACATAATGCTGACCACCTGAGCGGAAAACCATTTTTGTGTTTCCACTGCTGTTTATCCACTGGGAAAGTGTGAGTCCCCATTTCTGTTTTTTTCAAGATGTCATTTATCTTAGAATACTACACTATATATTTCTATATATATTTTTTTCACATATGGTGACATCTGAGCTCCACACAACACCCACTGGAAATCGACCTACGGAGAATCGGACTGTCTCTTCAGAAATCGGACCGTCTCTTCAGAGGGTTGTAGCTGAGATTGTATACCACCAGTATCTATTATAAACACATTTGCACTTTTATTATAATAATATATTATCATTTTTTGAACTAGCATCCTCGTAGTGGCAGTACTGGGAAAGGACTACATCCAGGCGGTGTGCTATAAGTATGGCCAACCAGGAGGAGAGTTGGTACCCTCGGCTTAATGTCGTGGGTGCCCGACTCTATATTTTTGACCCACAGAGCCTCGAGGGTCAGCTACTACCTCTGGTATCACCCCTGGGACTGCAGTGGAGATGGACGTCTCTGCCCAGGGGATCATAACTCCCGAGCCCTGCTGCACAATGGATGTTGTGCAGGGCACAACTGCTACCTCCAACGAGGTCAGCCAGGTGATTCCCCGATCTGCGAGACCTGCTGGAGTTCGATGAGGAGGTTCTGGCGCTGGATGAGTTCTGTGACCTCCTTGCTGAAGCACTGCCATTGGATGTCCCAAACTGCAAGGATCTTTCTCCAGTTGAGCCATCATCATCCCCAAGGGACCGTCCAGATGTCCTGAAAGTAAGGCCATCTAGAAAAATCAATGGAGGTTCCTCAGTAAGCAGTCTCGGCATTGCCTCTGGAATTGGAAATGCCACCGCCCTCCGGTGCGAGCAAGCTCCTTGTGCTGTGCACTGTCACTGGTCCCATTCTCACAGTGACCCCTGAGTGTGTCAATTTGACATCACCTACCTGAACTGAACAAACCTCCGGTTTTGAACTGGTATGATCATGTTTTATGGGTATGTGCCTCAGTTCAGCATGAGTCATATGATCAGTTGCTGGTCCGGGAGGGTTGATCAATGGTGGGAGTCCGCGAGGCTCAATGAAGAGGAAGAAACTGACATTTATTGAAAGAGACTAGAGGAACTACTGTAGATGATAGGTTGTTTTTTGGTGGAGATGTGCTAGGTGATAGGCCCACTTTTCCGCCTCTACCAGAGAAGTCCTTAGTATGGGTTTTGCCTGGTGCCCCTACACCAATTGTCTGACCTGTTTGAGTAGAGCGGAGCAAGTTATCCAAGGGAGGGTACGACCATTATATGGCTATGACTACCGCTATGTAACTAAACATACAATGCAGGCCGTAGAATATGTTCGGCCCAATGGTTAAGGGAGGCTGTGGAAGCTTATACCAGAACGCATTGGCTACCGGGTGTAGAAAATATGTATGGTAGATTAGATTGACTGATCAGAGTGTGGTATGTTGGCTCCAGCATCTGTATAGAGTTGAATATGTTGATGAGAATGGGGAAAAATGGTCCAGTAACTGTACCTCACGGAAAAGGGGGAATGATGAAAAAACGGATCCCGCTCATTATGCTTAAATATGGGCATATGTAATGTGCACTTAAATCAGGCAGCAGACCCACAAGTAAGGGGCTACATTATTATAAGAAAATATGTTAAAGGTTTCCCATCTACATGGTAAACTGTGTCCAACCATAACGTTTATGTGTGTGTTGTTTTCATTTCTTCAATTATGGTTGCATTAAAACAGTAATCTATACCTATATTGCTGTATAATTGTATATTATGCCTAAGTGAACTGTAAGCAAAGTAGTGAAGTCTTACATAACAGTACATGGAGCCCTTAGCTAAAAGTTAGCAACTCTGTTAGGTACTGATGAGTCAGTGGTAACAGAGGGATAGTACTTTTGCACTACACTGTCTAAAGAAATGTCTAAGTATCCTAGATTTGTTAGTAAAGACAGACAGTTGAATATTCTAGTATTATTCAGAGTGCTGTCACAGGCTGCACATTGTATAAATTGCCAGGCCTATAGTTATAGGGCTATCAGAATTACTGGGGCTCACTAGAGAGAGTCAGGGATTTTGACTATTGTATATGCCCAAAAGAGTAGGTTATCATAGTGATGTAATGCCTAAATGTACTAAGTGCAAACATGACTAAGAGTTTGAAATGCATCTAACACCTGGAATGGCAGCTGTCAGCATTCTAGTATTACTCACATTACATCTACACCATGTAGTTAAGACTGTTTAAAAGTTCCCTATGTTCATCCAGATGTGGACATTATGTGCTATAGTGATTAACACAAGAGGTGTGTGTCTGAGTTTCACAGTGAATGAAGACTGTGAGGCTTTTTCATTAAACTCCGTTAGCGCTGTACCATGTGATCTGCACGGAAAGCCCCGTTCAAGTCAATAAGGTTTTCCGTGCAGATCGCATGGTACAGCGCTAACGGAGCTTAATGAATAAGCCTCTGTGAGTGAGACAAAAGGAAATGTCACTACCATATGCTCAGTGTGCGTATGGGTTACATTAGTGTCTCTGTCTAAAGTAACTGCCAAATACGTGCATGCAGTATTATCTACTATGGCTTAGAGCTATGCCCATGACTGTATAGTAAGATTGTTATGTTTACATATCCCAAGGTCACCTATTGTATATATTTACAGAATGTTGGGGACAACATTTATTTTCACTGGGGGGAGAGTGTAACCCCCTGTGGGATAACTATTTTCTACAAAAAGGGTTAATAGGGAGTTAGAAGGTTAATGTTAAAGTAAGGCTTTGGTTAACTGTAGCTAATTCCATGTGGCTATTGCAATGTTGCTATATAAATGTTGCTAAAGTAAGTCATGTCAGGTGTTTGGCCACTCCTCAGTTCAACGACCTGCTAGAAGGGTCATCTGATATACAATACCGAATAGTCCAGCACTCCCTATAAGAAGAAATAAGGAGATCAAATCATTGGTATAAACCAAAAAAAGGGAATGATAATTTAATATATGTACAAGTGAATCAAACAACACTCAACACCAAAAGTATAATATTGAAAAAAACTCTAAAAACATATAGGTAGAACCAAATATGGGGGTGTGGTGGGGGGAAATAGACAGTAGGAAAGGGCAAATAACAAAGGAGTGGGTATACCCACTCCTTTGTTATTTGCCTTTTCCTATTGTCTGTCTGCCCCCCCCCCGAACCCCCCCCCACACCCAAGTATTTGGTTCTACCTATATGTTTTTAGAGGTTTTTTTCAATATTATACTTTTGTGTTGAGTGTTGTTTGATACACTTGTGCATATATTAAATTATCATTCCCTTTTTTTGGTTTATACCAGTGATTTGATCTCCTTATTTCTTCTTATAGGGAGTGTTGGACTATACGGTATTGTATATTGTGTTTAGAGGAATTGGGTCCTCTCTAGTCCACGGCACCCCACGTTATATACCTATTTGCTATTCTCATTGTGAGTGCTGTTTATCGTTTTTGTATTCGGTCATCTGATATAGTATAACTCATAAAAGAATAAAGTATCTTTATTCTGCCAAGTGATAAGGGTGGGATTATGACATCGTACAAGGGGGTACAAAAGGGGCTGCAGAAGTTTTTAAAACTGTAAAAAAGTAACAGTCACACAAGAATGGGATAATCATATATTCCCAATACTGATATATACAAAAGTACCACTTAGTAGTACCACTGTAGGACCATACAGATGTAGCCAACGTTATTGCAACCCGTTGTGCACTATGGCTGGTGAAATGGCTGTCCCCACCTTCGTCTCGCGTGCGGATCATTAAAAAAATGGCTGCTTCTCCTGCAGGTGCATTGTGCACAGTGCCACATACAGATTTCCCAGGGCCTGTACTAGAGTTGCCACGGGGTCCCCCCATGTCAGTGTTCTTGCGAGCCCCTCTATTTCACACCTCGTGAGCCCCCTCTATTTCCCCCCTCTTCCCATGTATTTCTCTCCCTTCCGTCCCACTCCCTCTTAATCACTCACCCCCTCTATCAATTACCCCACTCTCACTCAATCCCTTCTCGCCTCACATGTATTTCTCTTCCCTGTGTCTCACTCTTACTCCCTCTTTTCCTCTCACTCCCTCACCCCCTCTCTTCTCTCACTCTCCCCCCTCAATCAATTGCCCCACTCCTCACTCCCCAAATACATATAAAAAACACTACTCCCAAATACATGTAAAAAAAAAAACTGCACCCCCAAATACATACTTACCTTGGGGATGGTCTCAGGCTTCTGGACGGGCCTGGCTGCTGGTCCTCTCATAGCCGCCAGGCTGTCCCCCAGCTGCAGGCCTCCCTCACTGACTGTCCCACACTGAGCCAGGCCTCCCTCTCATGCCGGTGCACGCCGGAAGCTGAGCCCAGAGAGAGAGGCTTGGCACGCACCAGCATCAGAAGCTCGGTGTGGGACAGTCAGTGAGGGAGGCTCGCAGCTAATAGAGAACCAGGCATGGCAGCAAATACAGGATCAGCTGCTGGGCCCCCAGCAGCCACCGGGCCCAGGACACTTGTCTCAACTCTTCCCCCCTGTCGGCGACCCTGATTGTGCATGTCCAGCTGTATCGTGCCACGGGTTGCAATAAGGTTAGCTACATCTGTATGGCCCTACAGTTTTAGCCAACATTACTACAGCCCTGGCGCACTCCTGCTGGTGAAATAGCACATTAACCCTGTTCCATCATTGTGCGTGGCTGATTCAAAACAATAGATGCTTCTCCCGCTGATGCATTGTCGGTGTTGACATTCTGCTGCAAAACGTCAGCGTAAGTAATAACATTGGGTTCATCTGAATGTACTGATGTATTTAATATGAGAATGCGCTCAACTCACTGCTCTGCATCACTAATTGTCTTGTGTTCATTTGTCTGAACTTAAAAAAAAACTTTTGCAAATAACCCTTGATTTTGTAGCTTGTATGCCATTAGCAAAGGCAACTCTCTGCTGAATAGCTCAGTGTAAAAACTGGCATTTGCTGTTACGTGACTTTGAGGGAAGTGATAAAAGTTGAGGCTAATTGGTTTGGATCAATGCGTTTACAACATTTGAACTAAATTAAATTTCAATTAAAATAAAAAAAAAAAGCTTTGTACATTGGGATTGAGAAGGTATTGCCGCATCTCCATCTGATACACACTTTCTGACTATTTAGAATGCTAGTTGCCAGTTTGAGAGACACATTTGATAACCAGCCAAGGTCTACTGGAGGTAAAACAATGTCCACCCTTTTTACAAGGGTTCATTGTTCCAAAACAATAAAGCTCTCTGGCTTATTTGAATGTCAACAATTCAGGAAACTTGATGTTCAGAGCCATCAAATAGAATATTTTTGTGTACCAGTTTATTATTTCAGTGGCAATTATTTGCATCATTCATAGTAAAGGATGTTTGCTAATGAGAGCTTGGCTGCTGAAAATTCCAGCGAGGCTGAATGCTCTTTGTGCTGACAAAAGGGCCCAAATCACTGGAGAGAGACCGAATGGACAAATCATTCATCTATGCAAATGCCAGCTGAAATGGTCAGATGCATTTATTACCCTCCTCATTATAGTAAACAAGGGAAGAATCGTGACTGGCAGTTATCAACTTGCCCCGCAGTATGATTTGTTCTTCTACCACTATTTAAATGAGAAGAAAAAAGGCATGCCGCTGGGGACTTTATTGGTTTGTAAATGAGTAAATGTCACATTGCCCTAAGCTTAAAGACTTTTGATTGACAAATGTTTTACTTGACATATCAAACACGGGTGGTTTTCATATCAAATACTCTGTATTTGAGCACAAAATATTAACCCTATTTTTTATAACTTTTTTACAGACAGTCAATAAGAACATATCAGTGTCACTGGCACACGGTGGGATCTAACGCTAAAAATACATTATTATTTTTTACCATTTCTTTTCCGATTTCCTAAAAAAAATGCTGGTAATTTGCTTTAAAGCAACCAATGCCATATGTTAAATGTTGCCAGTGTTAGCATGTTATATTTGTACACGCTGCTTGTAATCAGTGTACATTACTTACAAAGTGACAATCATATGACTCATATTATTTTAGAAAAATAGCATGTTTGCACATTTTTTTTCCATGTGAAGTGTTGCTATCACACACATCCCATTATAATAGTGGTAACATACCCTCAATATTATACCTCTAATGCTAGACTTCAACACACACAACTTCTAACAAATAAAATAACCCCATAGAACAAAGCAAATCTGTCCACCAGAGATCTCAATCAGCTGAGAAGCTGGAGAGCAATTAAAATGAATGAGATTAATATCTTCTTTAGCTTCACAACATATTGAATATGGGCCTTAAAAGAGTAAAAGTCTCACTTACTTTGTCAGATGTTTTTTTTTTTGTCTTTACTTTCCTTCATTTTTTGTTGTTGTTTATCTTGGCACATACTTTATTGGAAAATTCACCCTATATTTTCTAGTTTGGAATAAAAAAAGGATGTACAATAATAATTAGCAATTTAAGTAGAACCATGCATGAAAGCATAATTCGGTGAAAAGTGCAGTATTTAAAATACCTTAAAGTATAAAAAATACTTTATAAATGGTAGGAAATGGGGCACTTGGCCTAAAATGTCCTCTTTATTGCAAGTAAGATGCTAGTTGCTTCCCACTAAGATGGGGGATTCACAAAGCTTTGGTAACAGGTATCGTAGCTCGTTTGGTATTAACTTCCATTAACATAGAAGCCGATCGAGCTCTTGTACCCATTGTTGAAGCTTCATGAATCCCCCTTAATTATTACTATATGTATAACTGCATCTTAAATTGATGGCATATATATCAATAAATTGTAAATATCCTGTGTGTCTTTATAATGATGTGACAATATTTAATACGAAGAATGCCTGAATCAGGGGCGATGTTATAGGCCGGGAAGCCCAGGGGCCCGCGCTCTTGTGGGGCCCGCGCTCTTGGGGGGCCCGCTCTCCCACCCCCCACCCCTGTCGATGGCAAATTGCAGGAGATGCAGTAGAAAGGAAGGGTAATCCTCTGCAGGTGGGTGGGGCCTGGGTCAGGGGGCGGGACCCTGAAATACAGCAGGAAGGGCAGAGAGGAAATCCCTTTTCTGCAGAGCCTCTGTAGGTGGGTGGGGCCCTTAAGTAATGCAGGGTGGGGCTGGAGCTGTAGCCTGGGAGACAGGTTGGGAAAGTAAGAGGGAGGGAAGGGTTAAATCAAAGTGGTAAAAACAGACATGAAAGGGTAGAAGAGAGAAAAGAAGAGACACGAAGAGAAAATGACGTACAAGAGAGGAGAGAGAGAGAGAGAGAGAGAGAGAGAGAGAGAGAGAGAGAGAGAGAGAGAGAGAGAGAGAGAGAGAGAGAGAGAGAGAGAGAGAGAGAGAGAGAGAGAGAGAGAGAGGCAAAGAGAGAGAGAGAGAGGGAGGGAGGCAGAGAGGGAGGGAGGCAGAGAGAGAGGGAAGGAGAGGCAAAGAGAGAGAGAGGCAGAGAGAGAAAGAGAGAGAGTCAAATAGAGAGAGAGGGGCAGAGAGAGAGGGGGCAGAGAGAGAGAGGGGGCAAAGAGAGAGAGAGAGATTGGAAAAGAGAGAGGGCAAAGAGAGAGGGGGGGCAAAGAGAAAGAGGGGCAAAGAGAGAGAGGGGGCAAAGAGAGAGAGGGGGCAAAGAGAGGGGGGCAAAGAGAGAGAGAGAGAGGGGCAAAGAGAGAGAGAGGGGCAAAGAGAGAGAGAGAGAGAGGGGCAGAGAGAGAGAGGGGCAATGAGAGAGGCAAAGAGAGGGAGACGAGAGAGCCATGAGGGGGAAAGGGGAAGGAAAAGAGAAAAATATGCTGGGAAAAGAAACCTATGGTTGTTAGAGCGAGGATGACAGGGGGAAATATATGGGGGATTAAATAAAGAGAATGGCATGTGTGAGAGAAGAGGGAGGAAAAAAGATGAGGGGGAAATAAGATAAATACAAGAGGGGAGAATGGAGAGAAGGATATGAACAGGATATGAAGAACAGGGGAGAGAAAGAAATGCAAGGTGCTGGAGAGAGATATGCTCGGAGGGCAGAAGAGAGCAAACTGCTGGGGGGAAGAGGAGATAAAGATTCTGTCTGGGAAGAAGAAAGATGTGCTGAGGGGGAAGGAGAGAGACATGCTGGGGAGTGGAGGAGAGAGACATGCTGTGAGTAGAGAGACATGCTGTGAGGAGAGGAGAGAGACATGTTGGGGGAAGGGAGAGAAAGATGATGAGGAGGAGGAGGTGGAGAGATGAGGAGGAGGAGGGGGGGAGATGCTGAGGGGGAGCGGATGATGAGGAGGGGGAGAGATGAGGGGGAGAGGATGAGGAGGAGGAGGGGGAAAGAGGATGATGAGGAGAAGGAGGGGGAGAGATGATGATGAGGGGAAGAGATGATGAGGAGGGGAAGGGATGATGAGAGAGGGGATCAGGGACAGGATGGGGGAGGGAGAAAAAAATAGCAATCGGAATTAATATTAATGGGGCACTGAATTTTTTTTTTGCTCGGGGGCCTGCACATGTCTAACTATATAACTATAACCAGTATTCTGTAATATTAATTCCCCTTAGAAAACTTCTATATATAAGAATATAATTACACATCCTGAAAATTCTTACTTTTATAAGAAGAAATGTTTGTGATTCTAATTCTGACAAGAAGCCTAACAAATATAAGTAGATCTCTCCGTACTGTTAAATGAAAACATGAAAGGTAAGGATCAAAAGCATAAAAATACTTATTAAAAGGTGGCATCAACAAAAATGTGTAGTTTAAAATCCTGATTTTTATATAGTACACTTATTTATTTATGGATGGACTTATTTATTATGGATGGACTTGTTTGCATCATCTTAGATCTGAACCAACATAATTTTTACAATTTCACCATGCTTACATAGTGTCCCATATTTAGTATGTGGTACTATTCTATAGAATACCCAAACATGCCAGAAGACACCTTGTGGCCCATTTACTTGTAAGGTAAGGTATGGTATGGCACCGCTTAGTGAACATGGACCAATATGCTCCAATGTGGTCCAGAAACAAAATTAGCAATGTATTTTTAGCCTTGTGGTTATAGGTGTAGTGCCAGAACCTAGTAGATATGTGGGAGGGCTGGGTCATTGTTACCACTGCTACCAAGAATGAATTCAGGCTGGACTGTTTGAAGCGGTCTCAGTCAATGTGGGCGCCAGGGACTTTTTTTGTATGGAAGCAAAAAGTATTTTAATGAATATTAGCAGCAAACACCAACTTCAAGTGACAGCAGGGCTCCCAGGCTCCCACTGACAGGGGCACAGTCTTATTTTAGGATGGGCTCCCTAGGGAAGAAGGAAGGTTAATCTGTTTAGAGGTGAGGGCCATTGGGTCTCCCCTAGATTTCCCTTTTGCGGTAGCATCAGGTAATTATGCTTAACAGCTTCCCAGGACTCCTATGACCTGTGTCCTGTCTGCCCTGTCCTTCCACCTTGAAAGGGGGATCCTATGGCCCACCAGACATACAATCCCAGTTGAAGGTCTCCGCAGATTCAAGGGGGTCAAGGGGTCCTGTCACCTACTGTGGCGGCCGCCTTTATTCTACAACTTGCCCGGATAAATGCGGGGCTTTTCTCCGTTTCTATCGGAGTTTCTCGCGTGGCGGCCGCATCATCAGATAAGCGCTAATGGCGCTTATCATTGAAAGCGCCCGAGGCGCGGGAAATCTGCCAAAAAAAAGCTGCGCACCTCCGCGGTTTTAAAATTCCCGCGGTGGCGGCCGCATTAGGATAAAGGCGGTCGCCACTGTAGCCTGCCCTATCGGTTATTCCTAACCACATTCAGGGGGTTCTTCTTCAGGGTTTTAAGGACATATATGCTTCAGCATAGTTGGCTCAATCAGCAGGTTTTAAGGACATCTCTGCTTCAGAACAAGTGGCTTAGTCATTTTTATTGAACAACCTGAGCTGAAGCAGGGATATCCTTAAAACCTGGCCTGTTGGTGGCTCTTGAGGACTGAGTTTGGCTACATTTGCTCTAGTCCAAGCAACTCCCACTAGGTGGAGCCCTAAGCTAGCTTTAATGGAGTTAACCTCTTAATAGCCTAATGGTTGGATACATATGTATCTATTAATTTCTCATCTGAAAATTTGCAGTAGTGTTTACATGGTAGCTTTTCTAAAAATGTTTTTCTAAGATCTCAGGAATACTTGAGATTTCAAATTAGTTTCCATAGCAAATTAATTAAACCTTACAAAATATAAATGTACTCAAACACATATGCTGGTTGTCCTGTGGTGTCCCAACAGGAAGGCTGCGTCCATGGTAATTTCTCCCGTGCGGAGGCTGAGGGAAAGCGGGTGCTTTCTCTGGCCATGGTACGCGCGCCGTCCGTGGGCGTCTACGGACGTTCGGACCTGGTTCGCCCTCATTGGGCGAACCTCTCTCGTGACCCGTCTGTCGCGCCAAGAAATCAGTTTCAACTGATTTCTTGCGCAACATGAACCCCCTTCCGGCTTCCGTGCGTACGCGTTCCGCACGCCACATAGACGCGAACACTGCCTTAGGGCAGTCTGTTCGCTCACGTCCGCACAGTCTGCCATACCATGGACGCAGCCGATGTCCTCCAACACATATTTTGTTCACTTAAAACATTGCACATGATAAGTGAATGATCTCTCAGTGATGTCCTTATACCGTGAACCAGAAGGCCAGTATTCACTAATAGCTCTGAAGGTTATTTACCATAGTCTATCAGCTGCAAAAGTTAAGTAAAAACAGTTTTGAAAACAGCACCATATTTATCAAAGGAAAGGAATCCCATTGAAAGCAAATGCAATTTTTTTTTGAGAGAATCTATTTGAGAGATCTGGTGCAATTACTTTGCACTGGTTTTGCAACCAGGAGACTTTAGTAAATAACTCCCCGCTGTGATGAGTTAAAATAGTGGTGCTTGGTTAATGACTACCATATTTGATGGGTTTAGATTACAATGTGTGAGTCAAACATTGTCGACTTTCGTTGTCAGACATTTTTTGATTATGTAATATTTTATTAACATGATATTAAAAGGCAATCTCTCCTGGTACCAAACTGAACTAATGACAGCATTATGTTAACTGTCAGGTCCTGCGGGATCAAAACTCACAACCTTAGCCCTCAAATGCAGTAGCTCTAGAAGAGAGCAAAATCAGGTGCTGGACAGCTCCACTGATTCAGTATACTTCTGAGCTCTAAAGGTTTACCTGATCAGCCTGCTGCATCCCTGCTTGACTCAGATCCATCGTCTCCAGCTATTGGGATCTGATCTGTGACTCAGAGCACACCATGTTCCAATGCTTAATAGTTTGAACTGGCCAAACCATAGATTCAGCTGTACCAAGCATGCCATAGCAGAATGGTAGGTTCTATTCAAATCTTTGAAGCGCAAGATAACATGCTTCAGAAATAATTGGATTATCAGCAAACTCTGCCCTTAGGTGAGACTAAGATACTACTCCTGGAAATGTTTTCTGTGACCTATTTTCCGACTGCCCACTAACTTGTCCTACTGTTAGTTTGTGCTTTTCATCATAAGTAACATGATCGGGGATGTCTTGAAGACTTTATGCAAGCAATGACTACTCTGTTCTTTGACCCGGATCAAACTCAGACTGCAGAGTCAACTTTCAAGAAGGGAGTGTCTGATACTAACTTAAATGAAGCATCTCAGCAATTTCATTTCCAAAGAGCACTCAGCGGAAGTTTTAAAGATAAGCTGACCAGAGGATCCAGCATTGGGTCTGGGTCCATATATAAAACTCCTGGAATTACTCAATGCTGAGAATAGAGCTAGTATCTTCAGGGCCAAAGTCTCTGTGGTGCTGACATCTTCATTAGTACCTGTGCTGATGCAGATTGAAGGAGGTCACGATCCTCTCATCAGGAGGAAAAAGCATATTGATGGTGTGCCAATGTGTAGTTGTATTGTGGACTTGCATACTGACACTACATACCCTAACAAGCTCAAGAGTCAAGGATCGTCGGAAAAACGTTTCATACGATTTGGCAACTGGTACGGGTGCTTTATCCGGGGGTTCTCCACACTGGTATTACTGTTTTAACCATATAAGGTTCTCCATTTATCTAATCACCCCAAGTTCAACTCTCCTTTGAACAGCTAAAAGGAGCTTTTACCTCAGCAGTAGACAACAAGACTACATTTCACGCTTGTCCATGCATGTTAAATACATTTTTCCCAAAGGGGGTGGGGGACTTTACTGAATTACAGGGTGACAAGTAATGCTGTTGAAATAGGTGTCTGGTCAGTCAATTTGCTTTTTGCAGAGACTGCTTATACACCTGTGCCCACCCCCCCTCCCATCCCCCACCTCCCTGCTGCTATCACGTTTTAACAACTCCCCCGAGCTGCCATATTCCTCTATTCAAAGATTCTGCCCCTGGCAAACAGGGTTTGTAAAACTGAGCACTGTCATCTCATCTTGTCATTGAGAGAGGGGGGATTAGGACATTGGTTTTGGGGATAGAGCTTGCTGGGGTTGTGTGTTTGTTAATTTCATTTTCAACTGGTATCAGTTGTTTTGGAGGTTAGTGGCCTCTCCTCCCAGGGTTTAAGCTCATCACTACCCACTTTTTAAAGTAAGGAATGTTCTTTCATTATGCTGTATGGATAGTGTGACAACCACATCACTTTGAGGTCCCTTTGATCCCAAATAAGGCCGGAAACACAGTACTTCTATTTACGTGGGGTTTATTTATAGGGGTTTAAGTAACATATTCGCAGGTCCACCGCCCCTTTAAGAAAACCAAACAAATAAAAAGCATAAATAAAAACCTATCCCGGTCAGAGATCTAACTTACTTCTTCAGCCCTGTCTACCGGGCAGCCAGCTAAGCCAGTTCCCACCCCAAAATATGCCCTGGCATATGCAATAAAGAAACAGCATAGTCTTTTGTCATATTGTAGCAATAGAAAGGATTTTGCTTATCTTAGTCCATCTGGCGATGTCCCTGCTTCAGCACGGCTCTTTCAGCAGTGTCTCTCACTCTCAGTTTCGTTACACTGCTTCAACATGGCTCTCTCAGCAGCTTCTCTCACAATCTGCCAACTTCTTTAACCAGCCTCTGGTAGCTGGGGAGCCCCTTCTGTCTCCCTCCTTCTCTTAGGGAAAACCGGTCAGTCTTTCTCACTGCCTTTCTGGGTCAGGCTCAACCTGTGACCAAACACTTCCTTGTTTTTCAGAAGTTCAGCCCAGGCTGATTAACTAGATTTCAGGTGTTCTTTACAACTCCCGGGAGGATTAACTCTTTCCAGCACCTAGATGCCAGTGCTGGTATCACAGTTGGCTTCCGGGCTTATAACGCTTTGGCCAAAGGGTTTAACTAAATGACCCTTATTTATGAGAATATTATTATTGACGTATTTAACTATATACTAATTACTATATATTTTGTCAAATTGGATGTAGCATTGGGCTTTTCTGTCTTTTGTTGTCTTCTCCAGAACCATCTGAACCGCTGCCGTGGACTGTTCATCATTTGCATCGCTGATCTCATCCACCAGCCGCTCGCCTCCCTACAGTTTTAAAATCATGTTATTAAAAGATGTACACAGCACAATCATTTAAACTAAATTTGAGACATTTTTTTTAAAGGTGTCAAACATTTGTATTTTTATATTAATACGTTATTTGTTTCTGTGGAGCTGCCAGTTTACTCAACAATGTACATATAATTTTTGCATGCAAATCTATTATTTGGTGGAGTGCCTTTCCCAAGGTAACAGGGAGCTGACACCAGGATTTGAACCAGGCTCCCCTGCTTCAAACTCAGTGTAATTATTTTCAGTCCGTATATCATTTTACACAATCTGAATGGGTTCATATCTCCTGCGGTTATTAAATATACAAACAGTAATGAGGTCACATCTAGTGTCACTTAGATGTAAGCAATGTACAAGGGTAGTTATTGTAGCAAATATTGCAAGAATGCGTCAACATATCCAAAAACATTTTTACTGAGTATCTAACCTGGCTAAAGGATTATCAAATATGTATAGTTATAATGACAAGACATGGTTACATTAAATGAACAAAGGTAAAAATTCCATTTAAAGACATATAAATGTAAAGACCACCACCATATGGTAACTTCTAAAAAGACAGTATTTCTTCAATATAATAATGTTTCTCAACTTGGTCTCAATGTTACAATACAATTCAGTATTACAGTACAGTACAGTACATTTTTGAACTTCTATTAAAATGCTACAGAAGAAACCGCCTGTTCTGAGCCACTTGACAGGGAAAATTTGTGTCCATCTCTGGATTCTCATGTGGCATATTCCCCGTGTTTGCGGCGATTTGACGAGCATTGAAAGATGGACATGGAACAATCTTTTACAGTATTACAAGAGCAAGTGTATACAGTACTTACTGTGTTGTGACCGGTCGAATCCTCACATCACTTTTAGTCCATACATGGGCATGATAGCGAACACAGTGATGTGATACCTGGATGTCCGATGTAGCTAACCATCGTGTGATCTGCCTTATTCCGTGTCCTTTCTTGTACATCTGCAGTATTGTCATGCTAAGATCCTTTGAAATAAGTTTTCTGGGCATCGCTGCTTTAGAAAAGGAATGAGGCACAAATTAATGTATATCCGATGTGTATTTCATGTGTATTGCATCTACAGAAGTGTTGGTGTATTTATCATGTACCTGTACAGTTAAAGTATACACCCACTTTTTACACCTTTACATCGTGGGCCTGCCCGCAAATGAAAGACATCAGGGATACTGTGCATAAAAGTTGAAACACATTGCATAGCCTACCACATGCTGATCTCTATCTGAACAAACTCTTGTCCAGATACTGTATTGTGCTTCATCTTCTGCCATGGATCATTCCAAAATCTATGGACACAATAACCTGCTTACTGCTGCTGTCTCGGCCATGGGAAAGTGAAAGGTAGCAGGTGTTTCCGAGCCCCCCCCCTTCTTCCACCCCTCTCCCACCCCCTCCCCCCCAGCGAAAGGCAAAGGTGCCTAAAGAAACAACACCAATAGTTCCAAAGGTAAAGAATCCCAGACCTTGGTTCAGAAAGAAGAAAATGGCAAAAGTAATCTCTTCTAAAATGATTTGGCGGAGTGGCTCCAGCTCACCTGTTCCAAGCATATCCAAACCAGCCGTTCCCTGCACACCACGCAGTGCACCCACCGATGCCGAACCAGCCATTCCCCATTCATCTCATCCAACCACCGATGCCCATCCATCGCCCGCTCACCTCGTCCTTCGTGCACCGATGCGAACAAGCCATCCCCCGCTCATCTAGTCCTTCACCCACCGATACCCAACCGGACTGCCCCTGCACACCATGCCTAGCACCAATCGATGCTTGGCGGAGCTATCACTGCTCACGTAGCCCCATCGAAGCCCAACCGGATTACCCCCGCACACCTTGCACCCGATCCAGCTCAGTCATGCGCATGTTGGATGTTTTTAGTGGCTGCGAAATGCCTAGCACAACACAGCAATACATGGATAGAATGGAGGCCAAGTTAGATCATATTTTGGAGAGAATGGAGAGGGGGTTCGAATGGACATGATTGAGAGGGACATGTGCATCTCTATTTTTTGGTTTTAGCCATGCTCATTTTTAAACACAATGTCACTTATGAGCAGTATAATCTGGGGTGCCAAAATGTTCATTTTGAAGCCACAAGGTGCAAGAAGTCACTTCCTGATAATTTATGCAAAGCTATTGTGGATGGTCAGGCGCAATTTCAATATGACCATGCTTGTTGCAAAGCTTTGAAAGACACCATCAATGCCTTTTTGCGGCATCAAAGGGCTCATTGTTGGAGCTCCAATGGCTTTGGGGACGACTACCTGCACTATTAATTTAAAAATAAAATGACCGTTCTGCTACTGTATTCATTGTTTAATGCTTCTTTTATGTTTTGCATGTTTGGGGCGGCAAAGTCAACATGCAGGAAACACACCCTTGGTGCAGAAAACTCATCCATTAATATTGCCAGGTAAGGCACTGTACTATGCTTAAATCCATGCATGCCATGTACTTTCTTCTCACTCTAAACCCTCAGGATTTCATAATGTAAGGTGCAATTATTTATATTGAATATTGTCTCTTTCTTTACAGACCAAGACATCCAAGAAGAGCCAACCATTTAGAAGAATAAAAATAGAAGAAGATTGTAAATTTGGAAGACGACACGACTTTGTATTTGCACATAATTAATTATTACTTTATTAGCGTTTGCAAATAAAACATTCCATTCTTTTAAAATACTTTTTGATGTGTTCAAGTTTTTACTCTTTACGTTTAAATTAAATGCACTTACAGTAGTACTGTTCATAAAGTACTAAACTCATTTAAATATATATAAATATCTCATTTAAAATATTTAAAATATCTCATCCCTCATGCCCTCTACCTCCATTATCAGACATACAAATGTGCAAAAGCTCTTGTAGCCAAATATGGCTAATAGCGCTTTGCTTTTGTCATTTGTATTTGAAAAATATAAATACACAATAAAATAAAATGTACATTACAATACACATTAGGAAATAAACCCATTGATTGTCACTGGAAACCTATGCCATCCATGGGGGTACAGGTAACCCATTCGCAGCGAATGGGCAACAAAAAAAAAATAAGAAATGCTAAGACATACATATGCGTTTCAACCAGGTTCCATATTGACATGCATGCGCATAAATGCTATGACACGCATATGCATTTCAACAAGGTTCCAATTTGACACGCATGCGGAGAAATGCTATGACACGCATATGCATTTCAACCAGGCTCCATAGCCAGCGACACGCATGAGCAGCACACTATTACTGTATGTGCGATTATTATTATTGAATATTCTCTTTCTTTACACGCAAAGAAGACGTCCAAGAGCTAGCCAGTTCGGAGCAGAAAAATAAAATAACATTTGGAAGAAGAGACTTTGTATTTTTGTATTATTAATTTTTAGTTTATTATTGTGTGCCAATAAAACATTCCATTCTCTAAAAATACTTTTTGGTGTGTTCAAGTTTTTACTCTTTATATTTCAATTAAATAAACTTGAAGTGCTTACACTGACTGTACATCTGTGTGATATCAGATCGTGTGCACATGAACGGGAATACGCACTTATTCCCTTACCTGCTGTTTCTGTAAGTCTCCCATCAAATATCTTAGATTGTAAGCTCTTCGGGGCAGGGATTTCGTTTCCTATTGTCTGATTTTGCTGCACTTATTGTATTATTATAATTCCCTGTACTGTATTCTTTGTGAAGCGCTGAGTACACTTTTGGCTCTATATAAATAAAGATATACAATACAATAAGTGACAGGTTTCAGCTAAATCATGTGAAAATTAAGAATTTCCACGGCGCAGGATAGGAGTGGAGTAGGATGCCGCACAGGGCCCACGTGGCTCATAACCGGCAGTTGCATCTCTAACAAAAAACATTTTGGTCCCCATGCTCCTTTTTCAACACCGTTTGAAAAAGGTCCATGTAGGTATGGAAACATTTATTTTTTGTTAGAATTATTTAATAACTTTTTGCAGTAGTTTTTCACAAGACCACTAGAGTGCCATTTTTCTATAATTGAATACCTGTACTACACTAAATCTATGTTTGGACTGATGTGCAGGATCAAGTAAATAGTCTCATTGCTCCTTTTTATTCAGCATCTAAGACATAATCGCCCTCCTGCAAACCCTAACCACAAATGTTTTGGCCCATTCACTATTGAAAAACACATTACCCTCATAGCTTTTTGTCTCAATCTGCCAGAATTGTTACAGATACTGTACATCCTGCCTTTCACATCTATTTAAACCATTTGTTGAAAGTACATTTCCGGGATGCAATTCTCTTTTTTCCAGGTAGCTAAGATCCGCTATTATCTGAGACATTGAGGATAGCTCCAGTATCTGGTTGACTGGAAATGGTATGGTTCAGAAGAGATATTGGGGGAAATAGTCCCTAATACTCATGCCCCATGTCTCCTAAAATAATTTGACAAGGCCTATCCCAAGAAGGCAAATCCTAAGGCACCTGGAAGGTGCCTTGAGACTTGAAAGGTACTGTCTGTGACGGTGCTCGTCTCCAATCAGGAAGCGGACCCACATGGCTGAGATAGGGATGCAAATAAACTGACCAGGCCCCGGGACAGAGTCCTGTAAGTTATCCGTAGTTGGTATGGAAGCAGGGGTCAGGGCTGGTGGCAGAGTTGCAAAGTCCAGGAGACAGTCAGAGATCAGTGTAGGTGGAAGGCAGCGAGGTCGGGGTCACGGTCCAGGGACAGCAACAGGGAAATCCAATGAACAGGGAAGCCACAGGGATATGCACGCCACAGCAATAGGTAAGCTACATGGAAGTCTCAGGAACGGGGAAGCCACAGGGAAAAGGCAAGCCACAGCAACAGGAATGCCACACAGAAGGCTCAGGAACTAGAGCCCAGGTTGGCCAGGAACACAACTAAATGTATACAATGCTCGGGTGGGAGCTGGGAGGCACTGTCTGCTATTTAAGCCCTGGAACAGGTGCATCCAATAACAGTTCACAGCAGCCAGGTAAGGGAAAGATCCTGCCAAAGCCTGGACTGGATCCCTTACACTGTCAAGCCCTGAGTGATCCAAATTCATAACCAGGACAATCAAAAGCAGTAGCTCTAGAGTTTAATCAGCTGCTGGACAACTCCATCCACAGGCATAGCTATAGCCCGGGCAGCCTGGGCAAAGCCTGGGAGCACGAGCTCTTGGGGTGTCTGCTACCCCCCCCCCCTCCCGTGTCGTTGGCCCATCTGTCTCTCTTCAAATAGAGACAGGCGGGGGGAGATGATATGCGGCGGCGGGACCCCGACGTTAAACAGAAGATAAGCCGGCAGAGGAATCAGCAGTTGTTACACAGGCAGAGCAGGATGGCAGGGGAGGAGCGCGCTCTAGTGGTCTGACCCGGAAATCTTTCTTACTTCCGATGTCTGTTGCTAGAACGCGCTCTTCCCTGGCTGTCCTGCTCTGCTGTGTAACAACTGCTGATTCCTCTGCCGGCTTATGTTCTGTTTAACGCCTGAGTCCCGTCGCCACATACCATCTCCCTGCACCAGTCTCTATTACAGGTAAGCATGGAGGAGGGGGGGATGTGATGATGATTACGGGAGATGTGGTGATGAGGCAGAGATCTGATGATGTTGATGATGATTATGAGGGGAAGAGCTTATGATGATGGTGATGGTGATGGGGGAGAGCTGATAATGATGGTGATGAGGAGGAGGCAAGAGATATAATGAGGGGGAGAGATGATGAGGAGGAGGGGGAGAGATGAGGAGGAGGGGAGAGATAATGAGGAGGATGAGGAGGGGAGATGAAGAGGTTGAGGAGGAGGGGGAGAGATAATGAGGAGGGTGAGAGATGAGGAGGAGGAGGACAGGGAGAGATGAAGAGGAGGAGAGGGAGAGATGATGAGGAGGAGAGGGAGAGATGATGAGGAGGGGGAGAGAATGAGGGAGAGAGATGGGGAGGAGGAGGAACGGGAGAGAATGAGGGAGAGAGACGGGAAGTAGAGATGCTGAAGAGAGGAGAGAGATGAGAAGGAGGAAGGGGATAGATGTTGAGGAGGGATGATGATGAGGAGGGGTGATGGGAGAGGATGGGGGGAGGGATAAAAAAAATGCAGTCAATATTAATATTAATGGGGCCCTGATATTGTTTTTGTCCAGAGCCCACGCATGTCTATCTATGCCACTGGCTCCACTGCTTCTGTATACTGTACAGTATACTGAGCTTCTGAGCATTACAGGTTTACCTGGCGAGCATGCTGCTGCATCTGTTCTCAATCAGCTGCTTGAACACGCCCCTTATCTTCATTTAAAACTGTCTGATCCTTGGTTGTCAGTTTAATTTGGTTCAGCCATCTTGTTGCCTGTGTGTTCCTGACCTATCAGGCCTGCCACCTTTCCCGGATGTTGCTTTCTCTGACCTCGTTGCTGGCTTCAGACCCCTTACCTTGTCGCTCTGACCTTTCTTCAGGCTGCCCTGACCCTAGCTTGTTCTCACCTTGTTCCTGTCAGCAGCCCGCCCTGACCCTAGCTTGTTCTGACCTTGTTCCTGTCAGCAGCCCGCCCTGACCCTAGCTTGTTCTCACCTTGTTCCTGTCAGCAGCCCACCCTGACCCTAGCTTGTTCTCACCTTGTTCCTGTCAGCAGCCCGCTCGGACCCTAGCTTGTTCTGACCTTGTTCCTGTCAGCAGTCTGCCCAGACCCTGGCTTGTTCTGACCTTGTTCCTGTCAGCAGCCCGCCCTGACCCTAGCTTGTTCTCACCTTGTTCCTGTCAGCAGCCCGCCCTGACCCTTGCTTGTTCTGACCTTGTTCCTGTCAGCAGCCCGCCCTGACCCTGGCTTGTTCTGACCTTGTTCCTGTCAGCAGCCCGCCCTGACCCTAGCTTGTTCTGACCTTGTTCCTGTCAGCAGCCCGCCCTGACCTTAGCTTGTTCTGACCTTGTTCCTGTCAGCAGCCCGCCCTGACCCTAGCTTGTCCTCACCTTGTTCCTGTCAGCAGCCCGCCCTGACCCTAGCTTGTTCTGACCTTGTTCCTGTCAGCAGCCCGCCCTGACCCTAGCTTGTTCTCACCTTGTTCCTGTCAGCAGCCCACCCTGACCCTAGCTTGTTCTCACCTTGTTCCTGTCAGCAGCCCGCTCGGACCCTAGCTTGTTCTGACCTTGTTCCTGTCAGCAGTCTGCCCAGACCATGGCTTGTTCTGACCTTGTTCCTGTCAGCAGCCCGCCCTGACCCTAGCTTGTTCTCACCTTGTTCCTGTCAGCAGCCCGCCCTGACCCTAGCTTGTTCTGACCTTGTTCCTGTCAGCAGCCCGCCCTGACCCTGGCTTGTTCTGACCTTGTTCCTGTCAGCAGCCCGCCCTGACCCTAGCTTGTTCTGACCTTGTTCCTGTCAGCAGCCCGCCCTGACCTTAGCTTGTTCTGACCTTGTTCCTGTCAGCAGCCCGCCCTGACCCTAGCTTGTCCTCACCTTGTTCCTGTCAGCAGCCCGCCCTGACCCTAGCTTGTTCTGACCATGTACCTGTCAGCAGCCCGCCCTGACCCTGGCTTGTTCTGACCTTGTTCCTGTCAGCAGCCCGCCCTGACCCTAGCTTGTTCTGACCTTGTTCCTGTCAGCAGCCCGCCCTGATCCTGGCTTGTTCTGACCTTGTTCCTGTCAGCAGCCCGCCATGACCCTGGCTTGTTCTAACCTCCTTTGGTATCACACGTTGCCTTTTCCCTGGCACTCCTGTGTGTCACCTGCATTGATCCAGGCTCCTCTTTACCTCCTGCGCTTTGCTCAGACCCAAAGGCTCCAGCTATTGGGATCCACTCTCTGGCTCAGATCCCGTCGTGTTTCTCTGCCTAACATTTAATGAGTTAAATATAGATGACTGACACCTTTTTATTTCTTTTATTTTTATTGACAATATTTAATCTCTTTCATGATGAAAACTGTTTGTGATTATTTTGTCCCTGTTCAATGTGCTATGAACCTGCATATTAAGAAACAATTGAAAGGAAATGCCCCCATTTTTTTTGGGGTGGGGGGGGGGGCGCGGGGGTTAAAGCCATCATTATCAGATAATATTCTAAATATAGAGGAACCTGCAAAGAAAAAAAAATAAGTATTACATTTTCAAACGAATGGAATAAGTCAAACGCTTAATATCCGGGTAATTACATTATTCTTAGGAAGCCTATTACTTTAATAAAAAATGTTTGCCGTTATGTGAAACTGCCTCACTATTAGAGGTAACTCTTAAAGAAATCTTACACTGTTTTAAGTTCTGTTAAACAATTATCCCTTACAGTTATTATACATAATGGGAGGACCAACATACAGTACACAAATGAAGTAACAACCTGCAGACTTATATCTTTAGTAATTTGTAGTTGCTTTGAGTTAAAGCTGCAGTTCAGTCAATATCCTGCATGTGTGTTTTTTTTTAATAAATCAGTTCTGTAGTAAGAAAAAATACTTTTAGCATTTTCTGTTTTTAAAAAAACAACTTTGAAAGACCAATTTTCTTGTATTCTATTTTAACAGCCATTTGCTAAGGCACTGCCCCTTCATGTCCTGTCACAAGCCCTGGCACACCCCTTTGTCAACCCTGCCCTCCCTCTAGCACATGTCAGTGCAGGAGTGCTCATGAATATTCATGAGCTTCCACTGACTGACAGAAGCAAATAAAAACATATGCCAGCTCTAATTATGTCACCAAATTTCACCTATCAATACATGGAGAACGAAGTGACCTGCAGCTATACAGTTCTTTAGGTAATTAGAGATTGCCCACATGAAACTATTGAAGTAAAAAAATTTATAAAAAAAAAAAAAAAGACTGAACTGCAGCTTTAACTATCACGAGGGGAAGGTAAGGGAAAGGTTCCCTATAAACAGTGCTACAGCAAAATGGGGTACAATGGTAATTGTTGCTCAAAAATATATAAATAAACAGGTTAGGACAAGGTCTAAATGAATGATTGAGAGTATTGGACCCAGTGCATCATAAAGCAGGAAGTGGTATAATAGAGTAATCTGTCTTTAATGAGGGTACATTTGTAATGCTAGAAAAGCACCTCACTAGACTAGAAAGAACTCTCTTACCTGCGGCACTGTTACTGGTCAGCAACTCCCCCTGAATCCATAAGTGGGGAGAATCAAAACTCTTCTTTGAAACCTTGATCCATTTTTTGCGTGCATCACGCTGGGTGAGTAAGCATAGTGAAGATTATCCAAGGATAGCAGCGGAGCACAGCTGAAGGATGGGGTCAACACCAGCAATGAAGGGGTTAAAAATACTTCTTTAATGAAACATGGTGCAAAACGGGGGGAGACAGCAACAACTCTAACGCGTTTCAGGCTATGCAGCCCTTTTTCAAAGAGTGAAATCGCGTCTCCACTACCCGCAGTTATGAAGGGGAAACCCCGCCCACCTTTCCCAGAGATGCCGCGCGGTTTTCGCGCGGATGCTAGCCAGCTCTCTCATTGGTCAAAATAGACCTCCAACCAGGAACTGATTCGGAGAGGCGTCTCTGAATCAGTTCCTGGTTGGAGGTCTATTTTAACCAATGAGAGAGCTGGCTAGCATCCGCGCGAAAACCGCGCGGCATCTCTGGGAAAGGTGGGCGGGGTTTCCCCTTCATAACTGCGGGTAGTGGAGACGCGATTTCACTCTTTGAAAAAGGGCTGCATAGCCTGAAACGCGTTAGAGTTGTTGCTGTCTCCCCCCGTTTTGCACCATGTTTCATTAAAGAAGTATTTTTAACCCCTTCATTGCTGGTGTTGACCCCATCCTTCAGCTGTGCTCCGCTGCTATCCTTGGATAATCTTCACTTAACTATCACGAGGATACAAAATCCTTTAAGACAAATACATTCTTCTCCTTCAATAACATTCTGCTACAGGTGACTTCTTTCAGTATTTATATTATTCAAATGTGTACTCTTTGTCATGCCACACTGTTTTTACATTGGCATGACAACCCCCTTCCATATAAGCAGAGATAAATGCTAATTGCGCATTAATTCCTAGGATGCATAATTGAGATATTGAATGCGGCAACAGAAAAACTGAATCTTGTTCAGCACTTGAAGTAAGATGTCCCAAGCCATGAGTGAATCATGACAACCATACATAAGTCTTCATTAATCAAACATAAAAAAACAGCAGGGTTAACAGAATCAGGAAATGTGCACATTTTGTGCATGGCTCAATTTATACTCAATCTGAGTATGTTGATAAGATAAACTTTCATTGAAACAGAAGTTGTAAGTTGGAGAAAGCACTTTACACTCGACACAGATGTGTTTACCGTTAACGATTGTGAAAACATATCTGGAATATGAATTTAGTACATGTCCGTATTGTTTTCTTAAACAAGGCAAAAGGCATAAGGAGGGCATATTCTGGACTTAGTAGTACTTATGAAAAGCATCTTGCTTTTTACATTTAGATATATTTTATTTAGCACATTTTTAAAATTTGAATAAAGCAGCAATACTACATTCCCCTTTTCTTTTTTTCTTATGTATTATTTTTATATGTAAAGCATATGATAATGAATAATTTTACATTCTTACCTAAACTGGCCATCGTTTGGTGCTCAAGTAATAAATCTGTAACAATCCTAGTTGTGTGCCCAACGAAATGGCCGCCTTTCAGTTTCAATCAATCCTTCAGGGATTGTAACTCAGCAGCTACAATGTATCCTTATATTACAGTACTAAGGTAACATTATCTATTGCTACAGTTTGCTGCTCAAGCAGCTGGGAACATTGGCAACAAATTATCCCAAACAGGAAAGTGTTGCAAAGATCTTGCACTGCTTGGGTGGTGGGCTAAAACCTGCTATAAAATCAAAGGATGCTTTAAAACTCATTACAAATTGCATTAAGAGTTGAATTCTTTTTTTAAATCACTATTATCTAATACTATAGAACTGATTTATTTAATATAGACATATAACATTTCACATGTTTTGCTGCTTTAATATGTAATCAGAAGAATATGTCCAATGTGCCTGATTCTCCTTTGTTTATGTTACAGATGTTGTTTTTTCAGCTTATGGAATCCTTTTTTATTACTACCTCAAAAAGTATATATGTATTTTATTTTTCTGTAGAAGTATTTATTCTATATAGAGAAGCATGTATTACTCATGCTTAATATTAATTGTCTCCAATAAGCGAAAGTGCGCAGATATTGGAGAAATTGACGCAATGAGGTTGCAGTGTGTCTTTAGAAAGCTACAGTACTATAGCAAGCTACTTGCAAATGGCTCAGATTCTCTGTTTAGAATACTGACACAATGAGAAAATGAATGTAAGTATGAGTACTACTCTGTATGCTACTGCGGCTCTCTAAGCACTGCCACTGTATGTTTGTATGCTTAATATCTATGCTTAGAAATATCCAAATACACAGTATGTGCCAATAAAAGTAATGTATATATCTTTACATACAAATAGTATGCATACATATTTAATTTATAAAAAAATTAAATCATAAACTACAGATTATATGAGCGAGAGTTTGATTCAGTAGAGTACATATTTACTTATTTACCTCCCAAAACGCATGTGGAGAGATACATATGAACACACCTGAGATTCCTAAAATATGCTAATTTTAATTATTTGTATATTATTTGCATATTCAAATGAGTTTTCTTGCCAGTTATCTCAGATGTGTTCATCTTTTCCCTGTCACTCCTGTGTGTCACCTGCCTTGATCCAGGCTCCTCTTTACCTCCTGCGCTTTGCTCAGACCTGCAGGCTCCAGCTATTGGGATCTGCTCTTTGGCTCAGATCTCGCTGTGTTTCTCTGCCTAACATTTAATGAGTTAAATGTAGCTGACTGACGTCTAATTTTTTTTTTATACAATATTTAATCTCTTTCGTGATAAAGACTGTTTGTGATTATTTTGTTCCTGTTCAATGTGCTGTGAACCTGCATATTAAGAGACAATTGAAATGAAATGTCCACATTTCTTTTTTTTGATTTTTTTTTGTGGGGGTGGGGGGGTTAACGCCATCATTATCAGATACAATTATGAGTGTTTGGGAATAAATTAGGTTTTTGGGAGGAATGTAAGTCAATGGGTACTCTACTACAGTGGTTTCCAACATATATTACACTGTGCACCCCCTGCTAGAAAACATTATTTCCGCAAATCCCTATGTAACAGGGCTTTAACCTCTGTCTAAAATGGCTTAAATAGAAAGCCTGTATTGGTCTGAGGAATTCAGCAGGGAGTTGGTTAATTGCACCTAGAGACCATTAACCAGTCTCCCCCTGGCTCCTCAGACAGGTATAAAAGCCTCCTGCTTGAACTGCAGGAGATGTCTTGAGCACAGAGGGGCTGTGTTGCCAGAAAGAGATGGACAGAAAAATTGTCTTGAGCACTGGACTGTGCTGCCAGCAAGACACCAGGAACCAGACCTCTATTCCAGGGCACAGTGGACCCTGGAACCCGCCAGAGGGTGGCCCCCAACAGACACCAACCCAGACACTGACATAAAGGTCCCCCTGCTTACAGTTACCTCTTTGGACTATGGCATCATAGGTTGGAAAGAGGCTTATCCTCTCAGCCCTGCAGAGAGGAACTGAGAAACCCTTTGTGAGTTAACACTTACAAAGGGATAGGATGTTTATTTATTTTTGTATTTCCTTCAACCGTATTGTTTAACGTGACGGGCTGAATAAAAGCATTGATTTAATTTCCCCAAATTTGTCTCCCCGTTTGTACCTCTGCACATGTCTCTTATGTCCTAATTAATAAATGTTATTGTGTACTCATCAGACTATTGCTACTAAAACTGTTTCAATCACCCAGGCAGTATAGTGCCCTAAGCTCGTTGGAGGAACACACGCTTAATATGGCACAAACTGCACCTCACTGTGTGCAGACAGCATGGGTGGTATCTCTTATCTAGAAAACAGACGGATGGGGAAAGTGATAGTTGGTAATAATAAAAGCTGAACACAGCTATACTCACAAGGGAAAGTGTGAGCTATTCACATCAAGGTATCTTTTGTTGGTACTCCTCTCCGATCGAATCACCAGACTCCTAGAGACTATTTTCATTGGATGGTAGTTGTCCTTATGGTACTCCAGATAAGGATGACATTAGTTCGTTAGGACTCTGTGTAGTGTCTGTGTGGTGTCTCCCTGCTGCCGTGTCTGGTCGCAGGACCTCCATCAGAGCCATCATGAAGAAACTACACTGGCCTTCCGTTCACGCTCGGGATCACAATCGTCTTGCATCCCCTAGTGGCTGATGCGTCACAGCGCGTAGTGAGCCTAGCAGTGAGGAGGGACTGGGGCCGGCACGTCATGGGCAGGTGAGTGACGAGCACGCGGCCGAGCGCGTCGCTGACCGCAGCGGGTCCTCAGCCTAAACATGGAGATGTGATGCTCCAGGAAGAGCATCGCAACTCTCCATGGCAACTTTGCAGGGAAGCAGAACAAACCCCTCAGTGAAAAAAAGACAATAAAAAGCATCATATGTCACAAGTGTGAACGTGATCAACCCCATATATTAATTATAAAAATAAATCAATATATTGACAAATACTAGGCGATACACAAAACTGAACAAAAATTGACCAAAAAGAGCTAGACAATCAACACTATATAAAAATAACATCATAAAAATTACAAAAAACAAACAACACAAAACACTAACACACAAAAGATGAGACAGCAATTACACAATGGAAATTGATCATTACAGAGCTTGCAGCTGCATAACCATTCAACCAAGATCCATAATTAAAACTTCAAGTAGAAAACAGGTACCACGGGTGTGAGGAAGCGCAGGTTTATTACTGAAGAGAGAAATTATCTCCTGTCAAGGAAACAATTCAGATTCTGTTGTTCATTAAGTTCACCACCATTACTGATATGTAATCTATGTATCCAGTAAGCTTCCCTTCTAAGCACGGCTGTATCCCTATCAAGGGCACCCCGCATAGGTGGTACTACCTCTATGCCCATGACCCTCAAATCTGCAACCAGATGCCTACAATTGATATAGTGCTGTACTAAAAATCATTGGATCGGTACCTTTTTTAATCACGCTTTTTATACCATTGTTTATGCATCCTCGTCCTCTTGCCAACATACAGTATACAGTAAAAGCCCACAGGACATTTAATAATATACACAACATGCATAGCTCTACATGTAATCCTATGTTTAATCCTGATATCTCTCCCTGTATGTTGATGGTAGAATGTATCCCCAATGCAGACTGTTGCAAATAGAACAGTTACCACAACTGAAGTTACCTGGAGAATCCGTCAAATTTCTACCACATCTAAATGCCAACATTGGTGGTACTTGGCACACCTGGGACAAAATCTGGTCATGCTGTAATAAATGCCAGTGTTTGTTAATTGTGGTTCTCAAGAAACCACTTGCTCTAGTATGTGTTGCAGGAAACACCAGTCTCTCCTCTGATGGTTTGAAGTCCCTAACTATAGGGCCCTCTCAACAAAGTGTCTCATCTAACACAGTGGGAGAGTAACCCCTGGCTTTAAATAATTTCCTCAAATAAGAAATAGCAGGACCTATTTGTTCTGATCTGCTAGTGATTCTCATAAACTGCACCTTTTCAGAATATGGGGAGTGTGTTAATCAGAGCATCAGACTGATGACTATCCACACTCAGAAGAGAGTTCCTATCTGTGGGCTTTCTAATGATGTCTGTATGTAAGACTCCAGCGGTTTGGCAAATCAGAACATTCAGAAAAGCCAATTGTGTAGTACTCAATGTGTTGCTCATCCAGGAGTATCCAGACCATTAAGGTAATGGCATAAGCTGGGGCCACATTACTGCCCACCACTGTACCCTTACTCTGCAAGTAATGTAGATGTTCAAATGTAAAATATTTTTTTTATACAAAAAAAATGATGTATTAACATGATGTATTCTACAGGGACAGTGTCCTGTAATGTGAGCTGATCACACTACCTCTAGCCCTTCTTCATGAGGTATATGATGCTTTTTAATGTCTTTGTTTCACTGTGGGGTCTTTTCCTCGCCTCTCTGCATGGTTGCCATAGAGATTTGCAAAGCTCTTTTCTTTCTGGAGTATCGTGTTTTCTTTCTGGAGCAATTGGGGGGCCGTACTCGGGCTCTCTGCTCTGATGCCGATGCTTAGGCCGCGTTTATAGTAACCATGATGGCACGTGCGACATCGTGCGCCACGTGAACAAGCCTGTGGAAGTCAATGAGGGCTGCCATAGTGCGTGCGAATGTGGGCGCATTGCTGAGCGACCGTGCAGCAAATTGATCAAGCTACAAATGAATTAGTTTTTCTCGCATAGCAGCAGCGTCATGGGAGCGGTTCAGCCAATGAGGGCAAATCTGCCTTGTGGCGCGTCCGCCATGCCTCCCCGCCACACAAACACTAAGAGCACAAATCGATCGGCTGACAGGTGCGCGTGACGCCATGCGCTCCGTCACACGCGTATGCCCACTATAAATGCGGCCTTAAGTGGCGCGCTGTGTCGCCAGCACTATGATGTCATGGGCGTCTGAATTTGGTGCTGTGGGACAGCTGCATTGAGGTAGGTTATTGCTTGGGTATATATGTTGTACTTTATCTGAAGTTGTACAACCCTCAACCTTGATAAAGACTGCGACAGTCGAAACGTTGGTTTCCTTGGCTGGATGAAATTTCACTTTATGCTAAATCTGTGTGCACTGCTGTTCTTATACTCCTTAGTAGAAGAGAGAAACAGGTGAGAATATCCGGACTGCTACGAAAGAGAGACACTCTGGTCCAGCATCTGCCTTCTGCGCACTGGGAAGCTACAGCATTTAACCCCTCATCGACTGTGCCTCTGGACTGCCAGACCTAGAACTGAGTATTTAATAAGCATTGCTACTCCATAAAACACTTTTTGACGCTTGAAGACACTTTACGGCCCACTCAAGTGATTTGGCATTAAAGAGTCTTCTGGTGCCGGATGGTGTCATATGGAATAGCACTACTCAGTAAACATGGGCCTAAACCTCCTTAGATACTGATGCTACATGGCATATCTAACTACACTTGTGAAGAAGTGTATCCATTTGTGGAGTGCACACGGACAAGAACATTATATTTTCGTATATGTTGCACAATATTATATAGTCTCAACTGATAACTTGTTTTTTATATATGTTTTTTCAGAGTGCTACCATATTGGGAGTAATGAGGGGCTCCGTGAGTAATAGGCACCGACTCTGAAAAGGAAGAACACTGAGTTTGAAACTGGGGAGCCTGGTTTAAATCCCGGTATCAGCTCCTTTTGACCTTGGTCAAGTCATTTTCTCTCCCTGTGTTGAAGAAAAGTCCTCCTTGGCTCTGGTCCTCAGAGCTAAGTTTTTATCAGTTCTTAGCTAATATATTATAGTAATTGTTCACATTATGCCTATGATCTAGTTTATATCAAGTACTGCATGTGTTAATTCTATCCATTTAGTGTTTAAAGGTTGCACTTTATTTCACCAATATTTGTGGAAGGGTTTCACTGGATACATAGAGCCTGTTATATTGTGTATTTGGTGCTGTTTTATTAAATACACACACAAGTGGTGTCATTGCATTTAGTAGTTGTGTAGAAGTTTCACAGCATTTTATTTAGTTGTTTTTCCCATCACTATTCAACACACCACACCGAGGACCAGCACCAAGGGGGACAATTCTTCAACATAGTTACAAGAAGGATTTTAGACAATCTGCTAGTCATCCAGGCTGCAGGACTTCTAACACGTAAAGGTGTAAAGGTGTTTAATTGTATTAGGACATTTATTTTTTTACATACACCAAATCCTGTTGATATGGCGCCAAATTGTGTATATCCCATCACTTTCTCTCTCTGGGCCCCAGACACCAAAAATATAGATTGTAAACTCTATGGGGCAGGGACTCGTGCCTGCAAAAAAAATCTATGTACAATGCTGCGTACACTGTCAGCGTTATAGAAGAAAAATAATTTTATTATAAATACGTAACATGTAGAATAAATACGTCCAATCATATTTTGCCACTTGAATTGCATTTATCACAAGGGTGCGAAAGTAGTTTGCGCGTAAAAATGTATATGCTTTATGTTTTTGGTATTTTTTATTTTGAATCGTGTGAACAATGTTGACAGCAAAAAGTAGTTATGCACCAATGCTTTGGTTTATGGATTTTTTTTTTTTATTATTTCAACTTCAATTATTTTCAAGGTAGAAAATACAAAAAATGACACACATTATTTGAGTCATATGAAGTCAAGCCACCACAGTGCAATTGTGAGAAGATGAACCATACCCTACAACATTGAGCAACTGGAAATAGGTACACTTCAAGCAGCAAAAAAGGTAACATTTATGGGGTTATTTTTTTTTTTTAAACGAAATCAGTTTTTTACTATTAGATAATAGTGACTTTTTTTATTATGTACATATACGAATATACAAGTAAATCCCAACATACACATTTTATTGGTAAAATAACCTTTGCGTATAGTAAATTATGCATTCCTGCATTGGAGCTGTTCAATTGTTTGAAAGAAGCCCTGTCTTTGTTTGACTGAGGAACTGAAAGGAGCAATACTAATTCCCCTCTGTTTTATATGTAAAGTATGTGACAGGTAAGAATGTAAAATTATACATTAAGATGGCAACTCTTAATGCCATTTTAATGAGTTTTAATATACTGAGCATCCTTTGATTTCTATACCAGGTTTTAGTACACTTCACAAGTAGCACAAGATCTTTGCAACACTTTCCTGTTTGCGATCATTTGTTGCCAATGTTCACAGCAGTTTGAGCTACAAACAGTAACAACAGATAATTTTACCTTAGTAATACAAGAATACATTGTAGCTGCTGAGTTACACACACTGAAGGAGTGATTGAAAGGCAGCCATCATGTTAGGCACAGATTAATAACAGGAGCACCAAATGATTTCCATCTTAATGTATAATTTTACATTCTTACCTGTCACATACTTTACACATAAAAAAGAGGGGAAGTAGTGGGGGGACAATGCAGGGGAAGCTGAGCGTGCTTGTAAGTATGAAAAATTTGTTTATGTAAGCGCAGAGCGCCAGTGAGCGTGTGTGCCCGCACATACGCGGGCGTGCATCGTGTGAGCGGGGACTTGCATATATATATATATATGCAAGTCACCTCGCCAAGCGCCGCCTGCTCAGCGAGCTCAGCGCTAGCGGGGACGCAGCCTAACACTTAAACCCTGGTACCAGCACAGGCAGTGTTAGGCTCAATCTGGGTTTTCCCTGCAGTAAGCAGCTCCCTTGAGTGACAGGGGGGGGGTGCAGGCTAAGGCCTGTGTACTGCCCAATCAGGAGCTCAGACTTGGACCCTCTCTCGGAGTACTTAAGGGGCTGCAAAGCCAAATCTAGAATATTCTCTCCCATGAGAGAGAGTGATTGCTGGGAGTGTGGAGTCAGGGCACTTACTACATTCCACCCCCTCCCTTAGTGAGTGGAACAGCTACTCCTCATCCCACCAGGGGGTGAGGGAAGAGCAGAGGATAGGCTTTGGAGGCCTCAAGCCTCCTGTGTTGATTCCAATGACAATCCGGAGGAAGGAATAGAGTTGAATCAGTTAAAGGCTCTATTCTTTGTGCTTGAAGAATAAAGCTGTTCCAGTTCTTTTATATACCCTGCCTGCGAGTGCAATTAATCAGGAGGGTAGCAGAAGAGAGTTCTCCTGCAGGGATTGCCTCAAGCACTCCTGGAGCCTGCAAGAGATTGAGGCGCCTCACCAGTGAGAGAACAAACCATCACCTCAAAAGCCTGTCCTGTCTTTCCCACTAACAATGGCGGAACCTCAGAGCTTCTGTGAGCCAGCAGGTAACCAGCACATGACAACATGTAATAGAGTAATCTCCCAGAGGGTGGGGAAAACCTGATACATACACGCTGAAGAAGTGGAAATACAATCGAATTAAATTTGCTGATAATTTATGATGAAATTAATGATTCACCTTCATGCTGCTGTAAATAGCTGAGGGTTTCAAAAAGTGTCAGACATTGGTACAATACGGTAGGGACACCTGGTTTGTAATAGGTGCAGGACAGAAACGCTATGTGAGTTAGGAGGATATGTTGAACATGACTAAATGCATTTAGTCGCCTTTAAATATAATTAATTTGAGAAAATGTTTGGAAATGCAAATTATGCAAAGATCTTCTCTACTCAGGCTACCGCGACACGTGTGTGGCACACTCACTTTAATGTAATCAAATTAGCATGGCCACGCTGATGCTGCGTGCGCTTGTGCATGTGCACGTACGCTTAGCAAAGCTAAGCGCTTGGGGAGACAGGGAAAATTGATTTTCAAGCGTGCTGAAGGGTCACATGACCCTTCAGCAACCAAACAGCACCAGTCAATGCCCACAGCACACAGACATAGTCCCGATCCAGCCAATGACACGCCTCCCGCTTGCAAAATTCAGCATTACCGCCGAGCGCTCATGCTTGGAGAGTTGCTGATATCACCGCTCTCAAGCATGAGCACGCTCAGCGGCAGCGTAGCTGCATCCTAGGGTTGAGTCTCTGTGCTGTGGACCGCGCTCATGCTTGAGAGTGGTTACTTCACCAACTCTACAAGTATGAGCGCTCAGGTGTCTGGCAACTTCTCCTGTAAGCGCGAGCGGGGGTTGGGGGGGGCGGGGGTCGTGGCCAAAACACTGACTGGTGCTGGTTTGCTGAGATCATGTGACCTGCGGCCAGGCTGGGAGCGGCTCGCTGGGGCTCGAGCGCCGTGACTTCACGCACTCTGCAATTTCTGGCCAGCTAGTTGCGCACACGGGGGGGGGGGAGGGGGGCGTGTCAGGGAGCGCGGCCATGATGTCACAGAGCTGGTTCGTTCTCATTGGGTGAACCGCTCATATGACGCATCAGCGAGCAGACAAATCAAATTTGGTTATCTCCCCAAGCAGCAAGCGCACGGGCACATGCACTCTCACCCTGGACGAGGGCATTCAGAGTTATCACTCTGATCGCGTCGAATGTGAGCGTGTGCTTGCGGTTCGCTACATGCTGGCCGCAGCCTAAGGCTTGTATTATACTAAGCGCGGGCGCGCTAGCGTGCGCATGACGTTGCGCGGGCACGTGGCGCTCGCGTTTTGTGTGTACAGGCAAAGCTATGACGCGCGTGCCTAGGAGGCTTGGCCATGACATCACATAGATAGGCCTCCCTGTGATTAGCTCAGTGTCACGTGGCATGACAGCTGCTCGAAAATACACATTTCTTTGCATTTGTACCAAGCTGCCGCGCCAACGCTGTCTGCCGTGTGCGCGCGTACGTCGGCAGTGGATACACTGTCACAGGCAGACAGGTATCTTTCATTGCCGCGGTAGCGCGCATGTGCTTACCATAATACATGACTAAGAAACCAAACCATGTAAATAAAACAATCATTATTGTTTGTGTTAATTAACTATTTTATTAAATATGTTCTGATTTGTAAATGTGCACCCAATCTTTCCAGGACCCAAAACATGATGGTAAATAGCTTACAAGACAAGGCATGCACTGACAATGTAGACTATGTGTACTGAAATACGTGGATGACATGTACTTCTGTTTGGTATCAGAGCTGTAATTTGTAGTGTGATAGTTCCTCACACTCATTCCCACTTTTCTTAGTGGTGGTCCTTGCCCTCATTAAAGATGGCCGTCTTGCACCTCAGGCGCCGTGACATCTCTCCTGCGGGTGGTCGTTGAGCTCGAGCGAAGAGACGTGGTCACGTGGCGGTGATGTCACGCGCGGCCGCTCCCAGCTGCGAGGAGGAGCAGCCGGCTGCAGGAGAGACAGCGGGCGCGCGCACCGCTCAGGCGATGACGCTGTCCTTGAGACGTCACTGTCACCGAGCTCTCGGTGCTTTGCAGCCGCGTGCGCCTGGTGGAGCTATGTGACGTCAGAGGAGGAAGAGGCAGGACTGGTCTATGTGTGCAAACATGTAAATATAACATTTATATATACACACCTTCTGTATTGTGCATGCATGTTTGTATGTGCACACAGTATGTAGAAGTAATGTGCATGTAAATAGGTATATAACTACAGTGTATGTACATGCATATATATTATACACACACTGTATAAGTAATATGCAGCATCTATTTGCGCACACGCTGTATATACAGTGCATATATGCGTCTGCATGCATATGCTTGTATGTTCAGCAGTAACATGTTTGCATAATTGTTTATATACACACTGTACAGAAGTACTGTATGTGCATGTGTAGATATTAATTAGACTACTGTCAGGACAGTGCCATGTACATCTTTCATTTGTCATTGTTATCGGTAGTGGAGAGGCCTGAATGGAAAGGCAGACAGGGTGTGGTTTATTTCTTCTTTTTTCAATGTATTTATTTGGCAAAAGGAATGCAAGCGTTATCCTTTAAATACAACAAGTCTGCACTATGGTCCATGCTACCCTTACTAAAGCAATAGTCCCTTTTTTATTTTGGAGGACTTTTTTTAACACTTAAGATTTTAAAGTGTTTTTTTTTTTATCTAAATAATAAGCAGAACCGATGATTTCTTATAACTGTGAACTCAGGGAGAAACTGGTGTTCTGATTTCTAAGTACATAGAAGAATGAGAATACCCGTTTATTTATTTATAAAATGTTTTACCAGGAAGTAATACCGTTGAGTGTTGCCTCTTGTTTTCAAGTATGTCCTGGGCATAGAGTTATGATGATAAATACATGGTTACATTAACGCTGCAGTTCAAGCTGCCGTTTTTAAAACTTTTTTTTTTTTCAATCAATTTGTGCATCAATACAATCTGCACACTAAGTAATTAGTTAAGTTGGCGATCAATCCATTCTCCTGTAACCGATCAGCAAAAATTCGGGTTCTTTAAATGACTGTTGGGCTGCAGAATAGTACCCAAGATGCAAAGTTCTGTGGGGAAGATCATGTGACCAGTCAGTCACTAGATACAATTGGTGGACTGCTAGAGACGAGGCAAAAGGGGTGTGCGAGTGCTTGTCTCAGAAGTGGAAGGGGACGTGACTTTGTAAATGTTTGCTATGGAAACAAAAATGCTTGTTACATTTAATGCATTAAAAATGTATTTAAATTACCGTGTTTCCTCGATTTTGTAAGATGCACCATCGATTTAGCACTTACAATCGGGGAAACAAAAAAGTGTTATTTGACACCCTCTATCTCGCTTACCAAGTTTACAGGCGGCAGCAGGAGAGGTACACACCATCAGCGGAGGAATGAAGTGTGCGACGGCAGGAGAGGTCCTTGTTCGTGGAGGAATGCAGTTAAGGCAGCGGACGGCGGAAGTCAGACACCGGTTCCGGAATCAGTGTCTGACTTCCGGTGTTACAGCGTGCTCCCCCCCAGCAGTTCTCCTATGCTGCGCTTCTTCTGCTCCAGTCTGATGTTCTAATGTTGTTCTGCTGTCGCCGCTGCCTTAACTGCATTCCTCCACAAACATGGAGCTCTTCTGCCACTGCCGCACACTTCATTCCTCCGCTAAATATATATATATAAAAAAAGGGGGGAAACAACGGCGCAAATAACTGTTAACTATAATAAATTTGAGCATGAATAGAATGGGGTATAGGTTAGGATTGCCAATGATAATGAAATGAAGAGAAACAAAATATAGTGAAGTACGTTTAGTTAAAATATATGCGCAAAAGTAGATCGCTACTTACAAAGTAGCAGATATAAACAAGCATGTAGGATGTTATAATCCTCTCCGTCCTGCTGCCTGGAGTTGCTGTATAAATTCTCCACGTGGAACGCCGAGATACGCCATGCTGGTTATCCTCTGCCTGCAGCACTTCTCCGTGACTTCCTGGTTGATCCTCTGGTCTCGCGAGACTAGCCCGCTGACGTCACTCCGCCGAGATTTTGGCCGAAATTTGGATATAATATCCAGTAATGAGCCAGGGGTTCTGCTGGCATGTAATATTGGATAGGGATGCTGAAAGTTTATCTTGGAGCCTCCTCCCTACGCGTTTCGTCCTGGAACTAGGACTTCATCTGTTATATATAAATATATATTTACATTCATTCAATAATAAAGAGTGAAGTGAAGCTTGTAGGGGTGTTGAAATAATTCCTATATAAACATGATCTTGTATATATCGATGTTACCACTCAAAATTAATGGAAACAGAGCTTACTGCAGGTGGGGATGTATGGATAATGAGGACAGATATAGTCTGTAAAGCTGGTCTGACCTGATCTCCTCCCCACTTGTAAGTTATGACCACTTAAAACGGGTGCGCAAACTGGGGGGAGCTAGATTTTCTGGGGGGGTGGGGAGGGGGGCGACAGTCATAGAGGTCCTGCGCTCTCCCCAAGGCATTTTAATTAAATGTCGGGGGACCGCGCAAGGCCTCTATAACACACTTCCCTTCCAGCAACGTGTCGTCATGATAACTTGGCATCAAATGAGGCCGCAGGGTCATGTTACCAACATGACGTCACATGACCCCACACGTCATTTGATGCTGGGGCTGAGTGGGGGGGAGAGCAGGCAGGGGTGCGCACGGGGAAAAGTTTGCGCACTTCTGACTTAGAGTATTGATGGAATAATTGTCCAAGGTCAAGGTGCATTGAAAAAAAAAAAAACCCCAATTGGTTATTACTCACTGGATTGTCGAATGACAAAGCGTCTAGAACACACAAAACTCCCTGATGTCACCCATGCAATACAATGCTTTTAATCATTTTTTGAGGTGCTGAGCTCTATCTTTCCAATTGCTGTGCACCGCTACCCCTGCCTTGGGACCATACCATTTTTTTACAAATACGCTGAATGTTTTGGTAGCTTTTAAGGGTGGGGAAGTGTGACATTAAATTAAGGATTTATACAAATTTGTTTTTTTTATGATTAGGACTGATTTTATAATCTAAAGGCTCAGCTGAAATAAAGCATATTTGCTTTTGTGAGATTTTTAATACAAATATACAGTATTTGTTATTGCGGGTTTGAACATTGCTAGCACCAGAAACTGCAACATTCATTCTATAACCAGCCTCAGCACTCAAAGAATTAATGATATTACGTTATTGGAAAAATTTTGGGTGGCCGATATTGAAATTAAAATGTAAGTAACAACATGTTTTTTAAAGAAAAACCCTTTGACAAATCACAAAAAAGGCAAAGATCGTACAAAAATAGTTTGAAATCTGAATGATCTGTTAAATATGGTTTATACATTAAAGCAGGGGTGCGCAAACATCCTGCGCTGCTCTCCCCCTGTGTCGCGCCCCCCCCTAACCTTTAATGCGGCGTAAAATAACACTGCTTTGCCATGGAGATGCGTGTACTAAAGCCGGGTAAGTGAGTGAGTTACAGAGGCCTCACGCTCTCAGCGCGGGGCCTCTGTAACTGCTGCCCCCCCCAAAAAAAAGTCTCGTGCAACCCTGCATTACTGTATATGGTTATACCAAGATACCTTTTGATATTTATGGGTTTTTTTCTTTTCAAATATGACAAGTATATAAAACTTCATGGACCAGTGGTCTCTCAAACTGAGGACCTTGCAGACCTTTTATGATTCACTTCAGCTAGCACTCCACTGCAGTCTGTGACATTTAGCACTGGGATAAGGGGAACTTTGAGAACCCTGCCATAGACTATATTAGTACACGGGTCATGTTGTGATTATGACGGGCGGCACATTTCATCCTTTAGAGAACCAATTGCTCTTTAGAATGTTTGCATGACTTCTATCCTTGTTACACAGTATAACTAATTGTTTAATTGTCTTGAGGTATCTTAAAGAGAATTTTGTAGGACACGCGCAGGATATCTTGTTTCTGTGGTAGTTAATTTAACATCCCGTGCATGCCAGTCTGAGGCGTCCTGTCATCAACCTCATTCAGAAACATAGCAAATTCAAATATACAGCAGCTGCACAGGGATTGACAACTTCAGGGGTTACGTACCGCTCTTTTTTTATTTATTATTCATGGATGCAAGAAACAATGATGAGTGCGATGTTTCATCAGGTGCACGATTTAATTGTATGTATGATTTATTAAGGTATTTCATCGTTTAGATTATTATGATATTAATAAAGGTATTCTAACTTTCTTTTTTTGAATTAGTTTTTGAATAATAAGAAACAATATAAATACAATAATTTAAAAAATGCATACAAAAAACCCAGCTACCCAATACATATAAAAGAACAGTACATATAACCCCTACATAGATCTATATCTTGACAAATCACTGAGGGGATGTGTTCCCTACCTGTCTTCTGGGTTAGGGGGGATTCCGATGTCTCCCGTGTGAAGATTGAGTCAGATCTGGAAGAAAGCAGTATAGGTTATTTCGGTGTAGGTATTGGGCAGTTACAAAATATAGGATAAATAAGATATCGAGAGTGTGAGACGGAGAGTGTGTCGTGTGAGACGGGGTGGAAGACGGAGGGGCGGGAAGCCGCAGCCGCCTCTGTCCCATGCCGAGCTTCCGACAGGCCTCCCTCTCATGCCGTCCGCGCCGGAAGCAGAGAGCGCTGATGTCAGAGCACTTCCGGCGCTCTGACGTCAGAGAGGTCCGTCGGCGTGGGACAGAGGGATAGAGTCATGCAGGCTGCGGTTAAGGGAGAGCCGGGGCCCGGCCGCGAGAGGACCGGCAGACGAGCCTAGCCAGAGGTCGGGCCCAACTTGCAGGGCCGACTCCCCGGGACGCCAACCCCGGCAGACCCACCCTGTTGGTGGCCCTGGGAAAGACATTCAGAAACTTTGGTCTGTACAGCAGGTGTAAGGTCAGGGGTTGCAAAGTACATTTGTATGTCATCAGCATAGAGCTGATATTTTAACCCAAGAGACGTGATTAGCTTACCTAGAGAGAGTGGATAAAGAGAAGAGATACCAGGACATAGCCCTGGGGTACACCCACAGAGAGATCGATAGAGGAGGAGGTGTTAGCAAAAGAGAGACACTGAATTTACGATGGGAGATGTAAGAGGAGATCCACGATAGAGCTTTTTTACGAATACCAAGAGTATTGAGAATGTGAAGGAGAAGAGGGGGGTCCACAGTATCAAATGCTGCAGAGCGGTCGAGTAATGTGAGCAGAGTAATGACCTTTGTCTTTGGCAGCATAGAGGTCATTGGTTATTTTAGTGAGGGCTTTTTCAGTGGAGTGAGCAGTGTGGAAGCCAGATTGTAGAGGGTCTATGAGAGAATAGGTAGTGAGAAAATGGAGCAAGCAAGAGAAAACATGACTTTAAAAGAGTTTAGAGGCAAGAGGCAGGAGGGGAGACAGGTTGATAGTTAGAAAGACAGGTAGGGTCAAGCTTTCTGTTTCAGTAATGGTATGACTGTTGCATGTTTGAAGGAGGAGGGGAAGGTACCAGAGTAGAGGGAGGAGTTCAAAATGTGTGTGAGCGTAGGGATTAGGCTGGGGCCATAGAAGGGGAAGCAGGGCCGGACCGCGCTGACGCTGAGGCTCGCCTGCTGAAATCTGCGCGATTTCATGCCCATGCAGGCGCGATCGGAGGCGGGGGGAGACTGAGGGAGCCGGGCAGTGACGTCGCTGGGCCAATAACCCGCGACGCACCGACGTCAACGTCACGGCGCTGCGCTGCTCCGCGCTGATTGAATGTTTTCAGCCGAAAGCGCTCTGAAAAACAGCTTGGCTGTCAGCTGAAAAATTCAGCACCTCAGCACACCTGCGGACGCTCGCATGAGGCCCTCTCAAGGCATCCTCATTGAGGATGCAGGGGCTCAGCGCGGAGCGTCCGCACGGCTCAGCGCGGCCTGTCCTTCTATGGACTCGGCCTTAGAGTATGAGCAAGAGTTTTAGTAGATGGGAGGGAATGGGGTCAAGAGGGCAGGTGGTAGAGGGAGAAGAGATTAGCAAAGATACATTCTCCTTTGTGACAGTGGAAAAAGTTGAGGAGGTCAGGAGGAAAGTTAGGAAGAGGTGTAGGATGGGAGGAGAATACAGAGGCGATGTCTTGATGTATGGATTCCACCTTTTTCCTTGAAATAGTCAGCAAAGTCCACAGGTGAGATGGAGGAAGAAATACAGACAGCAGAGGGTGGTCTGAGTAGGGAGTCAAGGACAGAGAAGAATCGTTGTGTGTTAGATTTGTGCATGTTTATTAGTGAAGAAAAGTAGGTTTGTTTAGCCTGAGAGGGTATAGTTGAAACAGGATAGTATAACAGTTGATACATGTGATAGCTTCATAATAGTGGTACAAATGTCAGAATCAGACTCGTACATCAAGAACAAAATACAATTTTTAGAAAATATGTGTTTCACATTATTAGCACAGTTGGTCCATGGCTGCCAAACGTTGGAAAAAATGTATACTGTACATTGTATCATTTCATAAGTGTCATTTTTTTCAATGCTCATTATAAACCATATGTTTTCCTTCACTTGGAACAGAGATGGTGGAAGTGATCTATTTCGCTATTGTACACAGGCTGTGGTAACTACATTGAGCAGCATTTTTGCTGTTTCGGTACAAATGTTGTCTACAATGTTTTTATAACGTTTGTTTCATGTTGCAAGAATAAGCAATAGCTAAAAGCCTAAATATTAAACAGCACAGCGACTCACATCACTGAATATACAATACATGGTGATTCTGTTAACAGCTTGTGGTGGAGCTTTAGCTAAATGAGGAAATCCATTGGCAAAAATGTTTAGATACACAGGTATAATAAAGATACACTTTATTTACACTTTATCGCTTTTGCGTTTGGCATTTAGGGGCTTGTTTATTAAAGTTATATGACTTTAAAATTAGGGCAAAACCAGTGGGAAAAGAATTGTACCAAATTTATCATTGTAAAAATTGCATTCAGAAAATGGAGAGGAGCGCACGATCCAACGGGAGCAAAGAGAGGACCCAAATCAAAAAAATATAAACTTTAATGTGTCATAAGACCTAAAATGGATTTTAGGTCGTATGACACATTAAAGTTGATATTTTTTTGATTTGGGTCCTCTCTTTGCTCCCGTCGGATCGTGCGCTCCTCTCCATTTTCTGCATTCACTATCACTGGAAGCTGCACATCCTGCCAGCCATACAGAGGAACTGTGAGTACATTATTGCTACAAGGGTACCTCCAATGAGACCGATCGTGGGGTGGTCATTCCTACCCATTACCTGTCTTCAGGAGGGTCGTTTACCCATTATTGCTAGCTACTATTTCTACTCATCTTTATTGTTTCTGGATTATCCTTGGATACTGGCATTGGCTATTATTGGTTATTATACCTTGCATTTGAGCGCTTCTTCATCTCTATCTAAAAATTGCATTCAACAGGTTTTAATTTCTTTGATAATTATGGTGCTATTTTTTTGCGCTGGTTTTGACCCATTTCTGCAAAATTAAGTAAATAGACCCATCTCAAAGTGTACCCATTTGTTCTCTGGTTTATAATATATTTGGGTGAATTTGAGGGAGTTGTGATGCAGCAGGTAATGTTTTAATGTTCTAATAACAACATGAGTGTCCAGGTCCGTATACTCTACTTTGGAAGTTCTGATTCTGAGAGTTGGAAATGTAGAGTGACAGAGACTTGTACAGTTTCTTGTATTTCCTCCTGAACGTCTTAGGCTGAGATTATACTCACAGCGCGACGGAGCGTATAGCCTCGCACAATCCTGCAGCCCCAGCGATCTGTGAACTTGGCTTTCAGGAAATTGAGGAGGCGTGGCGAACATGTCACGAAGCTGGTTCGCCCTCATTGGCTGAACCGATCACGTGACGCGGACGTCACGCGGCCACGCTTGAAAAGACAATCGCGGTTGCTCCGTTGTGCGCGCACACAAGGATTGGCCTCGTAGGCATTAGGCAATTTGTGGATGGCACACTGTATAATCGCGGCCCTACATTGATGAATCCCTTTGAGTGCTTAGCTGTCAATGATTTGTGGTTTAAGAGTTATGTTGTTGCTTAGTATATATATATATATATATTTTTTTTAAAAACATTTGTTTGAAGCCTTTACAATTGCTTTTCATTTGTTTTTTTTTGTTTTTTCTTTCTCTGCAGGCTTGTGTGTATAAAGTCAGCTAGCAGTTACCACAACACACAGAGGACGCCTCACCATACTGTTGCCAAGTCTTTTTGAGCTTCATGTCTCCTTGTTTTCCCATGTTAACTGTCCTGACTATGTTTTATTATATCTGCCTCCGGCGCCGGGCACGGTTAGCTAATAGGGGGGAAATGATGAACAGCCGTAGAGCTATTGAATCAAACAGCCGTGCTTTGCCCATGTCTACTGAAGCTGTGCAGTATGCCAAAGAGGTTGTGGATTTCAGTTCCCACTATGGAAGTGAAAACAGCATGTCATACACCATGTGGAACTTAGCAGGCACCCCCAATGTGTATCCAAGCTCAGGGGATTTCACTCAGACTGCGGTTTTTAGGACTTATGGAAACTGGTGGTATCAATGCTCCAGTGCTTCACATCCATTCAAGAGGGCACCACCAAGTTTCTTCAGTCAGGACTATGTAGAGCTTGCTTTTGAGGAGCCTGTTTATCCTACAGCAGTTCACATCCTGGAAACGTATCATCCTGGCTCAGTGGTAAAGATTCTGGCTTGTTCTGCAAATCCCTACTCCCAAATTGCTCCTGCTGAAGTGAGGTAAGCTCTCCCTGTTTTCAGGGGAAGATTGGAATGGTCAAATTTCAGAATTTAACGGTAGTATTTTTACCATATAAAATATGCTAACTCGATTGCGATACAGTAGACAAGTGTTTACACGTTTGCTTTTCATGATACGACACACAGTACATATTTTGTCTTATCTGTTGATTTTTTTTTAATTGTTGCCGATTTGGCACAATGTGGCATAAGCCCCCTAACTTTTGAATATGATACAATTGTAATCTTGGTCAGGTGTAAGAGTAACATCCCATGAAAATATAGAAACTTGACAGATGTTAGTCTATAAATAAATTCTACAATGGTTAGTTACAAAAGATTTTGCATCTGTGTTGAGCATACATTATCAGTTTGACTATCCCACGATTATCTGTTATGCCCACCACACAAGGAAGTTCTCATTCTTGAAGTCATGTTTTTGAACATGTCAAAATAAAAAGAAATCTGGTCACAAAGCATTGGTGTTATTCTCTTCTACCTATCTACCTATCTATTTATCGAGGTATCTGTACCGTGTTAGCCAAGCTTAATAATCAAAAACGAATAGACGATACAGTTCTGTGGCTAACTAAATGCTTTTATTTGTGCGAGCTTTCGAGATACACTGATCTTTTAAATTTGCCTGTCTCTCCAAAATATCTGAGCCTCCGCACGCATGCGGAAGCGGCTGCTTAAGCCGCGCTGATGACAGATGCAGGGGGTAAGTGCACGGCTCAGCAAGGCTCAGCAAGGCTCACCGTACTATGTCCCAGGCCTTAGTCATAAATTGGATACTGCACAGGGGGGAGGGATAGGCGTCAGTCACAGATACATTCCAGGATGCACTGTATTTAAGTAAAACCCTTTCTTACTTTATCCATTGTAACACCGCCGTAAGAAGAGATCAGTGAATCTCGAAAGCTCTCACAAATAAAAACATTCCGTTAGCCACAGAACGGCATAGTCTATTCATTTTTGATTATAATATATTATGTGGTGGGTTTTGGGGTTTCTTGAGCTTGCTGGGATTTTGTGGGGTTATTACTTCGATCTTATACAAGAAATAAGATGTACTTGAATGCAACAATCTGGTATCTGCTCTTAAAAGTTAGGTCCTTACACTCGATATGGGATGCAGGTATTAAAGGAGCCGTTTCCGCTACTTTCCCCGTCCCCCCTTGTCCTGTCCCCTCTTCCCCCTCATCCCTTTTGTTTTTAGTTAGAAGTTGTAGTGATGAGAAGCAAGGGGTCCCTGGAGCCATTTAATAAAAAGGGGGAACAGAGGGGGAACTGCTCCTTTAAGAATTTCCATGGCAGTGTAATAGTGAGAATCTAAAAGAAACACTAGGCTGCACTCCAGGGGTCTTTGTGGGAAAAATATATAGTCCTTTATTAGTTGTTAGATTCGGCACTACTTTGGACATTTTATAAAGATGGTGGTAGTAGTGAAACAATGCTGTCTAGTGTCAATATTTCCCTTCGCAGTTTTTCCCATCGCGAGTGGTGTACGTTAAATCTTGAGCCTTGAGCATCATGGGATAATTAGGGGGACCCCTGCTGCAGGTTTTAATTTCTTAAAGGTGCAGTGACCAGCCAGTTGTAACCAAAGGATTAGTAACAACAAAGTGTGCTGCGTTGCTACATCTTCATGTTGCAGGCTACACTCTGACTGAGGAAGTAGAAACCATTAACAAATATGTTTGTGAATATATTTAATATAATCATGACAAGGAAATTGACCCAGGGTTCTTACTTTGAAGTCTTTTTACATTTAATCGTGAAATCTTGGTAATTCGAGCAGTAGACTTCAAGCACATAAATAAGAGCCAATACAGCACTAAATAAATAATACCCATAACTGATCTAATGTTGCTATCCATTTCTGATCTAGGTGGGAAACCATTTGGTCTGGAGAACCCACACATGTGCATTCTCCTCAAGCTCGCCAGTTCACACCTTGCATAAAAGAAATCAGCTTCCCAACAAACCTTTTGCGCCTGGAAACCAACAGTTCTCTATTGGACTATTACACCGAGCTGGATGCCGTGGAATTACATGGTGTAAAAGAGAAGCCAATGCTCTCGCTGAAAACTACAGCCATTAACATGAGTGATTTGGATGAGGATGAATATGACGATAAGGATAGCTGTGGAATAGACTGTCTCACTAGTCAGTTCAGTAGTTCTGGCCTCAGGGAATGGACAAATAATGGCTATTTTGACAAATTGCCTTATGAGGTAAGTGAACAGATTAGATATCAGAGTGAATTCAGCAGAAAATATACACCAAGTACTGGATAGTGTGTTTCTCATTGTTTTCGTGTCTGTGTCTCTTTCCCTCTCTCTTTCCCTTTTGTAACCTGTGTCTTTACTTGCCCTTCTCTGTGGGATCTATGTATCAACACAGATGTGCACACGTAATAGAAAAGGCGCAGGATCTGATACATCTCATTATAATAGTTGTTCCCTGTACTGTAACTCCCCAGACAGCAACATTGGAACAAAGTATATTGATATATTGACACTGGATGAAAATGTTCCATTGCTCAGAAATTGCATTGATGCATAGTCCCAAGTGTCTCTTTTTTTCTTTTCCTCCCTCTTTATCCCTTTGCCTGCCCCCTGTCTCTTTCCCTTTGCCTGCCCTCTGTCTCTTTCCCTTTGCCTGCCCCCTGTCTCTTTCCCTTTGCCTGCCCCCTGTCTCTTTCCCTTTGCCTGCCCCCTGTCTCTTTCCCTTTGCCTGCCCCCTGTCTCTTTCCCTTTGCCTGCCCCCTGTCTCTTTCCCTTTGCCTGCCCCCTGTCTCTTTCCCTTTGCCTGCCCCCTGTCTCTTTCCCTTTGCCTGCCCCCTGTCTCTTTCCCTTTGCCTGCCCCCTGTCTCTTTCCCTTTGCCTGCCTCTTTCCCTTTGCCTGCCCTCTGTCTCTTTCCCTTTGCCTGCCCCCTGTCTCTTTCCCTTTGCCTGCCCCCTGTCTCTTTCCCTTTGCCTGCCCCCTGTCTCTTTCCCTTTGCCTGCCCCCTGTCTCTTTCCCTTTGCCTGCCCCCTGTCTCTTTCCCTTTGCCTGCCCCCTGTCTCTTTCCCTTTGCCTGCCCCCTGCCTCTTTCCCTTTGCCTGCCCCCTGTCTCTTTCCCTTTGCCTGCCCCCTGCCTCTTTCCCTTTGCCTGCCCCCTGTCTCTTTCCCTTTGCCTGCCCCCTGTCTCTTTCCCTTTTCCTGTCCCCTGTCTCTTTTTTCCTTCGCCTGTCCCCTGTCTCTCTTCTATTTTTTTACATTCTCTTTCCCTCCTCCTTCTCCTTCTTCTCCTTCTTCTTCCCCCCCTCTCTCTCCTGCTCAGTGAGTAATAGACACTGATTATGAAAAGCAATAACACTGAGTTTGAAGCCGGCGAGCCTGTTCAAATCCCAGTGTCAGCTCTTTGTGATCGTGGGCAAGTCACGTTATCTCCCTGTGCCTCAGGCACCAAATTAGATTGTAAGCTCTATGGATGAGGGACCCATGCCTGCAAAAATTCTATGTGCAGCTCTGTGTACACTGTCAGTGCTATACAAGAACAACTGTTATTCATTTTTATCTTTCCGTTCCCTGCCGTAGGCCCGGGCCATAGAGATGTGGGGAGAGTGGAGGCGCGCTAACGCTGAGGCTCGCCTGCTTCAGTCAGCGCGATTGCACGGACTTGCAGGCGAGCCAGCGTGCGCGAAGGGAGCCGGTGGGAGGTGGTTGGAGGCGGGGCAGTGACGTCGCTAGGCCAATCGCCCACGACGCACTGACGTCAATGTCACGGCGCCGTGACATTGACGCTGCTGTGCGGTGATTGGAGGTTTTCAGCCGACAGGGCGCTGAAAAACAGCTTGGCGCTCGGCTGAAAACTCCAAAGCCTCCGCACGCCTGCGGACGCTCGCGTGAGCCCCCTCTCAAGGCATCCTCATTGAGGATGCAGGGGCTCAGCGCGGAGCGTCCGCACGCCTCAGCACGGCCTGTCCTTCTATGGACTCGGCCTTACGGTGGCTGCAGCAGGTAGTGTTTAAGCGCAGAGGCAATTTTCTCTCTTTTTTTTTTATTTTATTTATATTGGAAATCGGCTCTACTCGCCCCAAAGATGTCTCCTTTCCTTATATCATGGCAAAATCTTTGGTTTAAAAAACAAACAACAAAAATCACTTTTATATTCTGTAGTTGAATTCTGGAGATATCAGTTGCTAAAAATGTTCCTCACTAGGAGGTTAAAATGGCTGCTGACGTTCGCATTTCTTAAGAGAACAAAGTTTGGCACGATCGCTATCCTGCAACATTTTTAGAGCAGGAGTGGGGGGGGGGGTGGGCGTGGATATTAGGTGAGGGGGCGTGTAATTGGCTGAATAGGGGCTGTGTGTGTGTCTGTCCATTTTCTCTCTTCCCCCTTCCCTCCTCTCTCCCTTCTCTCTCTCCCCCATTTTGCTCTCTCTCTCTCTCTCTCTCTCTCTCTCCCCCCCATTGCTCTCTCTCCCCCTTCCCTCCTCTCTCTCTCCCCCTTCCGTCCTCTCCCCCCCTTCTCTCCTTTCTCCCCCTCACTTTGACCACACCACACCACTTTGTTTGCCCCCTCCCCACACAACACCACTTTGTTTGCCCCACCACACCACTTTGTTTTCTCCCCCCCACACCAGTCAGTTTTGCCCCCCCACACTAGTCCGTTTGCCCCCCTCCCCCACACCAGTCCGTTTGCCCCCCCCCTCCCCCTCTTCCACGTCTCTCGGCTAGAAATCCCATGTTTGTGTTTGCAGTAGTGAGAGGGCATTACAACACGCCCTCTCTCTTCTCATTGGTCAGAGCAGGGTCATGTGACCCTGCTCTGAACCTGAAAGTATCTCTTCAGTGTCTCTTCAAGCACAAAGTTTGGGAGACGTGCGTGCACGAGCATGAGCGCCCACGCACAGCGCGAGCGTGAACGGGAGGATTCCCATTCACAGAGGCAAGCGCATAGCAAGCTCAGCGCCAGCGGGGACTCAGCCTTAGATTATCATTTTTTTTTTGGGGGGGGTGGGGAGAGTTTGCTGCTTTAAAAGCGTTTGCCGTTGCCTATGATAAGATATTAAAAAGATCACCCTTAGAAGTCTCTTGCAATATTATTCAAATAAAGACACGAAAAACAAGTAGAAGGAATGCAATTTTAACAATTAAATCATGGCAGCAAAGTTTATGGGAAATACATTTACCAGTGTTTAACAATATACTCCCATGTAATTAATGTGTATTAAAAATACCTAGCAAACTATTTATAGAAATACAATTTAACTTGTATATAGTTTACAATATTACTTACAGCACAACTTATTAAATCAGTGTTTGTATCTCATTACTTGTAAAATAATTATCCCACCCATCATTTTATAGACCGTGTTTCACCAGGTCATACACCAAGCAAAATACTAATTAAAATATATTTTTAAAGTAATATTGGTACAAACGTTTTCAAACACACACAAACAAAAAATAACTTCCTGCGTTGTTTTTTATTGAAAAAGTTAACACTCCAATAATGTAATCTCCATGTAATTTTTAACCTTGTTTTTATACATTTGAAATGCTTTGTCAGAATAAAACCCTGGCACAAGAGAATTTTGTCCAATAATAATAATGAGCATTTTCATAAAATAAATGGGGATGTCCATAGAAGTGCCCACTTTTACGTTTTTGTCAGACCTGATTTTGTTTCTCACTTACTGTCTGTCTCTAATTCTGCCTGTTACCTTCTGCCTCTCTGTATCTATCGATCTCTCTCTCCTTCTCTCCCCCCCCCCCCCACCCCGAGACCTGGATCTTATTACCTTTTACATTGCACATTTCTGTGGCTACCCTGTCTGTATCTGTACCTTGAGTGCTTAAACTGTGAGCCAAAAAGGCTTCCTGAAATAGAGTACATGCAAGATGCAGGGCAGTTACTTACATTTACATTAAAAAAAAACTAGTACTGTAGTAGCTAATGAAGTGGACAATTAAAAAAAAAAAAAAAAAAGCAAGAAACGGCTGTAAGGTTTAATATCTGCTTGAAAATTAGGCTTTTACCTTGTGAAATGAGTTATTCAATAACAACAATAAGCGAGTACTTTTAGGTTGGAAGCAGGTGTACTTCTGTTGTACTGCCTGCTCACCTCATGCAGTCTGTGACTGAGCCTTTTCTGCAAAATGTGTCTGTAACACTTGGGCAAGATCCACAAAGCTCTACTAAGCCACTTAACATAATCTGAACCTTAACTTTACATCACGTTAAGACCAACGATGTATCTTCAAAGGATAATAACGTAACGTTTAGTCATGCTTACTCCCGTAAAGCTTCAATTATAGCGGCCGTTCGTGCTAAAATGATATGCAAATGAGGCATTTTCATTGACATGTCTTGTCTGTGGAAGTTAACGCAGCCACTTAACGTTGCGTTCATTTGGTCATGCCCAATGGACGGGTGCAACACCACAGTTAGGTATGATTTAACAAACTTTATTCCACGGTGAGGAAATAACCCAGATGTACCAACCCTCTAATGCACGAGTAACCAACTCCAATCCTCATGGGCCACCAACAGGTGAGGTTCTAAGGATATCCCTGCTTCAGCACAGGTGGCTCAGTCAGTGACTTGGTTGATAATTGAGCCACTTGTGCTGAAGCAGCGATATCCTTCTATACCTGACCTGTTGGAGGACTGAAGTTGGCCACTCCTGTTCTAAAGCAAGAGGAAACCTGTACATGTTCCAAAAATGCAATCATGTGACCGGATTTGTTAAATCCTTCAGTTCGAGAGTGGTGCACAATGGGGGTTCCAGAACTGTGAGGCCCTGAAGAGATTAAGCTCAGACAAACTATTTTAATTCTACACCTTTTTACTTTCTCATCATAATATTAATAAAAAAATAGTCAAAGAAATAACATTTTCTCATGAGACATTTTAATATGCAATACTATGGTGTGGTGACCAATAACTCTGATTTTTTTTAGAAACCATAGACAAACTGTATTTAAAATTCACCAATAAAAGCAGATATTTAATCAACGTGTACCCTGGTTTTAATGTAGTCCGTCAAATATCATGGAGACCATCTTTCACCTTTAAAAAAAAAAGCCTGAGCGAGATTAAAGCAGGGGGTCTCCAGGCTCTGGGAACCCCCCTGCTTCCGGTTATACTGACCTGCCATAGTACATGCCAGGAGCCGCTTGAAAAACAGGGGTCACGTGATGGCCTCTTTTCAAAGCTCCCCTGCCCTTCGGGCCCATAGGAAGCCGTGACGACATCATCATCCGATGCGGCTTCCTATTGGCCCACGTGACACAGGAGCATTAAAAAGCGGAGGGATACCGGCACCTACTACAAAGGCAACTATCTCTGGAAGCAGGGGGTCCCCTGAGCTGAAATTAATGGGGTTCAGTTCCAGAGACCCCCTTCTTCAATCCTATGGAGAAAAAAAACTCTTGGATTGCTCCTTTTTAATTCACTGACATACATTTTTGTGTTATACATTTTTTACATAATTTTTGGAGCAATGCTCTTGTTTGCGACTCTTGATGTTTGTGTCACTTTGTACTGATGACATAGTCTGGAATCATGTCACATATGATCCCGCTAACAAATGTTAATCTCTGTTGTGCAAGAGTAATATAATGATCTATTGAGTTGCATCATTGTTTATTTTAATGGTATAGCTTAATTTGAGGGTATGCAAAGCTTCCAGGTAGGGAGTTACAACTTTTTACCTTCTTAAAAAAAAAAAAGAGAGAGAATCGCATGTTTAAAATGTGACTACACAGTGCACACTACTAAATAATATATTCAATCCTCTCCAGTGAAAGGCCTGTAGATTCACATAGAGCTCTGCAACTGATGGCCTGCAGGGCAAATTTGATCCACAAAGGGCTTTGGAGTGGCACTTGGACTGTCTGCTTATTCAAATTTAATTATTGTTGCTCCGACAGCTACTGTAAGTGCAATTTTTTACACACAAATTTACTTGAAAGCTAAGGAAATACAAGCATATTTGATCAGAGGTGGGGCAGCAGGCCCTGATGCAGCTCGATACGGGGGGGGGTGGGAGGGAGTTGAGGGGACACACAGACATCCAGCTATCGTTCGCAGAAGGTGGTAGAGCCGAGGACGTGTCGTAGGCTCGTTGTGGAAGGGGAGGGAGGGGTCAGTCCTGGTGGTCCGATCTGTCATTTACTTCTCCACTTTAAGCTGAGTAACAGAAGCAATGTGCAACGGGTGCTCACTACAAACAGGACAAGACCGCAAGGCTGAGGTGGGGTTGTAGATAACCACCGACCTACAACCGTGAGACCAGGTTCGGATTGCAGAGTCGGGGTCATGTAGCCGGGTCAGGGTAGGAGAGTTCGGGTAGGTCAAGGTACTTGCTGTATTCAGGGGTTGGAGAGTGGAGAGTAGTCGTAATCCGCAGCTGAGGTCGAGGAGAGAGCGGGAATTCAGAAATGAGCCGAGGTCCAGGGGTTCGAGAAGGCAGAGGTCCAGGTACGAGCTGCGGTCACAACGAAAAGGCAAGGCACAGCAACGAACTGCTTAACGGGCAGGCAGCCAATGGTAATGGCAACACACAGCTGCAGGGTAATGAGAAATCAGACCTAGGCTGTCCACTGATAGGCAGGGGCGGAGTGCATCGCAGGTGAGGATTAATTGACTGAATTAACCCCTCGTGTGCTTCTGGAAATGCGGCACTACCGTGTATTGGAGACAGGAGCGTCCTCCATTGTGTCACGAGAGGCGGTGCGGGGGCGGAGCCTAGGTCCTGTGCCAGCAGGAGTATTGTGGCACTTGCGCGAGGAGCGTCACCCAATGCGTCACGGGACCGAGGTCCAATCCTCACACAATGCTTCTTTTGGTCTTTTCTTCATGCTATTCCTGAAATCTTATTCTGCAATGTTGAGCCAAAACAATAAATGCTATAGTCTCCCATTGATACACAACTGACTTAGAGGAGATATGTATCAGGTGTCTCTCAACATTGAGGATTGCTACAAAAACTGGTGCAAATTGCATAATTTTGTCTGCCATTTTGCATCAATGTATTAAGAGCTTTGCTCCATTTAGTCTCATCTTGGGCCACTGAGCGTGTGTGTGAGCGATTGATCATTGGTGGATTTAGGGGAGGAGATTGTCGGTGTATTTTTATGACCTGTATCAAAATGTGTGCTTGCAACTGGTGCATTTTTCCTTTGTGAAGAAAAAAAATCTGCCAGCTTGAGGTGGTGTTAACCTCTTCTCCAAATGTAGGATGCAGGTTTCATGCAGATGTCACTGGTGCAGACTGACACAGATTACATTTTTTGCTCTGTCGATCAAATTGCACTATCCTGATATAGCTCCCAAAGTTGGCTATCAATATTTAAATCCTCTTGTTTCATGACATGGGTTTGGGTTGCTACTGTTGCAATTTTTGAGTGTTGCTATATACAGCTCAACCCCCTTATAACGCTGTGCTTGGGGTCCAAAGAATCACATTGCATTGTAAGCGGATCGCATTAGAAATAATGTTCAATTGTCTGCATTGTGCAATAAAGTATTTAAGACACCAATAATCGTGTAGTAAAGTATTCATAAATACGAAAATTAGGAGCCACGCTTGCATCGCGTTATAAGCGGATTCGCTTTGTAACGGATTGCGTTATAACAGGGTTGAGCTGTGCTACTTTTTTGAGTAATGCTATATACCTGTACTTCTTTTTGGTCATCAAGTAATCGCATTGCTTCTTTCATAGCTACTGTATGAACCGCCTAGGATCAGGTTTTTGATGTAGTTGAACAGATACAGTAATTGTGTGTGACCCATCGCAGTAAATGTTGTCGCATCTTCTGTCGAAAAATAATACTATATTTGTATTTCTGACTTTTACTACAGCTCAATATGCAATGTAAAAACAGAATGTTTCTGAAAGTAGTGGCAATCTGCTTATTTTATCTGACCGAATAGAAGCAAAGCTTTAAGCAAATCCCATAATAGTTTTTGTTTTTTAAGTAAAAGTTTTGTGTTGATTAAAAACAAAAATTGGCGGTTCTTGTACCTGATTTGTACCATCCCAGTTTGAGAGAGGAGTATGTATTACAGCAAAAAAAATCAGTTACATGTCTCCATTACATTGCTATTAAAAAAAGTGCAAATACCATTAATATCTATAAATATCAAGTAACAAGTATTTGCACTAATGCACGAAACTCAAATAGCAAACGGCAAAACAATTCTGCTGTTTATTTTTCATTCATTTGGAAAGAACATGATGCGAATAACAGGTTACCGTAAAAAGAAAAGAATGTGCTCTTTGTTTAGGCTGCGGTCCCGCTAACACTGAGCGGGCGGTGCTTGGCGAGGTGACGTGTGTGTGTGTGCGTGTGTGTGTGTGTGTGCGTGCAAGTCCCCGCTCACGCGGATATGCGCGTGCGCACACGTGATGTGATTAGGTAAATAAAAATGTTATACTATCCCACTCGCTCAATATTCGGCAATGCCGCTCCCCCCGTGCGCGAGCAGACGCAGGACACCCGCCACGAATTCTTTGAGCGCCAGCGCACTCAGCGCTAGCGGGGACTCAGCCTTAGACGTGTTTCTGGTTGACACACTCCAGCACGGCAACAGAGCACTGAAGTTCTGGAAAGTAAATCACTGCTGTGCACCTGCAGCGCTGCAGTCGTCTGCTGGAAAAACGAGGCCAAAAAATGCCAGCTTTGTATCTTGAACAGCATATCGGCAAGCAAAGTGTTTTCTCCATTAAGTATCTAGGCCAGGGGTGGCCAACTCCCAGTCCTCAACTTGAAGACTGCGCCACCTGTACTGAAGCAGTGAGCCACATGCTGAAACAGGGACATCCTAAAAAACCTGACCTGTTGGTGGCCCTTGAGAACTGGACGTTGGCCACCCCCGGCGTAGGCGTACTTGTTGTGATTACTGGGGCGTTTTGATAATCCCCCAGAGTTACAAAGGGGCCAGCAATTAATTGATAAACAATGCGTCTCAACCCTTTTAGTACTGGAGGATTTTAAGAGTTAAACATCTCAGTCATAAATATGTTTGCATTTCTCTTCTATATTAAGAGTTGGTTTAAAATAAGTATTCTTATCTTTTATAGGAGCATTTATGATTCAATCATTTCCAAATGTGATATCACAGTATCCATAATGACGACCTGTTTTCTCTTTTTCAAACAGTTGATTCAGTTGATCATAAGCCACTTGTCACTTCCTGACCTTTGCCGCCTAGCACAGACCTGTAAGCTCCTGTATCAGCATTGCTGTGATCCCCTGCAGTACATTCATCTTAGTTTACAACCTTACTGGGCCAGTCTGAATGACACTTCCCTGGAGTACCTGCTGCCTCGCTGCACCCTTGTCCAGTGGCTGGATTTATCTTGGACCGGTAATAGGGGTTTTATCTCTGCCTCAGGATTCAGCGGGTAAGTGGGATTTGCAAATGGAGCAAAACTGGGGCTGAGAATCTCGATACATTGCCGCAAGATGAACATTTTGTGATATGACAATATTACTGCCTTGATTGTTAGTAGCTCTCAAATGATTCTGCATTCCTACCATCATGAATATATGTTGTAGCAAGAGCGCTGAATCCCCTCTCTTGGTGGATTCTGTCACCACAGTACACTGTGCATGCACAGTTACTGTGTAATGTCAATGGGTGCATTGTAATGAAGTGAACAGAGTACCACTCGAAAATGGTGGTTAAATGGTTCGCATTTGTTCATCCAACGTTTCGGGACAACACAGCAGACCTTTCTGGTATTTTGGGAATGTCCCGAAAAGGGGTGAAACCCCACTTGATGTACTTGATATAAGAATTTATATGTGTGAAGAGAAATTTGAGGAAGTAATGGTTGGATCTTGGAAAGTCTGCTAGCTTATAACGACATTTGTTAAACAAAAAATTAGCTCCGGCAGCGGTGGTTCAGCTTTGGAGACCCCCCGGCTTTTTATACAAGTAAAAAAAGAAATGTGTTGGGGAAACTTCCCCTTTAAAGGTTTGTATTTCATATATAAAATATTTTGCACGGTTGCATGAACATTCATCTTGTAGGTAATTATATTTTTTTGGTTCTAAATGAGTAACCAACAATTGTTGATAAACGTTTGAGATTTCACAGGTCTATTCTGTAAGATACGTTGATGGAAATAAAAAAAAAATGTAAAAAAAAACTTTACACAGGATATTTTTTTGTCATTTATTTTTTTAATTGGATGTCGGATTTGCAGAATAGTTTGCATATTCAGTTTAGTCGAAGGTAAATTTTTAATGGAAAATAAGGTAATGCTGATTCTGTAAGCTATGGCCCTTTTTATACAAGTAAATATAGAAAATATCCTCTGTAATTGCAAGTGTACAATTTGTAAAATGCTTTGAAACCGGATGTTGACATTTCTTATGAGCCTTACATGTTCCATTATTCTCATCTTTAAAAGATGCATAACAAAACTTGTATTTCAATTAATAAAAGTAAATCTTTTTCAAATGAAACATTTTCATAAAATACTTGCCTTTATTAAATGCAATACAAGTTTTTATTTTATTTATCTTTTTGAAACGTGGTAGTGGTAAAGGCTTATATAGGTTGAACTACTGTATACGACCTTTAAAGATGAGAATGGTAAGGCTCATAAGAAATGCCAACATCCAGGTTATAAGCATTTTACAAATTGTACACATGAATGTATTAACATTTGTTTTTGTTTATAAGAATGGAACATATCCCAATATCCATATGCGGAGGGGACCGAATTAATCTCCTCAACTGCTACAAGGTTTATTGGATTTTCTTAATACCTTGGGGTTTAAACTCTGAATGGGATCTGGGGAATCTCCTATGGTCCTTCATGATCATTTATGATTCTGAGTATTTTTGTGGAGTTGTGTGAACAGTTGTATTTAACTCCGATTGACACATTCAGACAGCGAATATCTGGTACTTTTGCTGCCCAAAAGTGACTGGGTTAGAACAAACAACATTCTGCTACTTTGGTCAATTGTAATTTATCAATTAATTATTTGTCAAATTAGGGAGAAAATTATTTGTTTTTTGCAACTACGCTCTGTTAATATATAAGCAAATTAATTTGTATACCTTAATATGATTCTATTGTATTATATTTTATGATGGTCAGTTAGTTATAATATTATTATTATTATTATGCTAAATTCATCAAACGTCTCTCTTGTTTTGTTCTGTATGGAATGAAATAGGGAGGCTTTGCTTGTTTTATATACTGTTATCTTCCTGTTGGCTATGTGTGTGCTTCTGTGGACCTGCATGGTGTCCATGGAGATGAGGCTGTGTTCTAATACTTCGTTAGTATCGTGACATCATACGCTGTAGAGGGCACTCCACCATTTGCTACAAGCCACGCGGCCTTAACCGAGTCCTATTTAAATGCTTTTACAATGTTTGTCATTTACTCATTGATAAAGCACCAGGTTGGGCGCAAACCCCGTTGAAAGATTGTGTGCCTCATTTTGTATGGCTGAATAAAAATTCACTTTTATATTTGGCTTAATTCGAGCCCGTTTCTGTTTTATGCAGTGTGATGCCCCACTGGAGAATTTTTGGATATGAGACTGAAATATCAACTGGGTTTCAGCCAGGGGCTGTGACATAATAAATAAAAATCACCTCAGTCTTTAAAAAAAAAAAAAAAAAAAAAAAAAAAAATGTAAAGATTATAATTTTAATAAATTCTGGAAGGGTTTGTAAAAGTTTAAATACGTTGCTATTTTCAAACCATTATATCCTCTAGCGAACTAGTTTCACATATTATTTTTTGAAAAGCAAGCAGTATAACATGCAGGAACAGGAGAATGCTCCAGGCATATAAATAGCCAAAGGCAAGACTAAAGGTAATTTAACTTATTGATGGTGTTTTTATTGGTAGGTCACATCTCATTTGGCATTAATATATTTCAAACTAAAGTCTTTGCAGTGCACAGATACTTTCTGACATTGCACTTGTTCAGTGCTTTTAATTTTTCTCGATTTTTATATTTGTTTTCAGCTGGTAGAATGTCCAAAGCACAATTCAGAAGTCAACTACTGTATACTTTAACAATGTTCTGTTTTTGATTGGGATCTAAATGGTGTAATTGGTCATCCTTTTTTATTTATTTATTTTTAAAGCACTGGTAATGGCCATGTAATGTAAATTTCAAACTATCTTATACTATATTAGTGAAAGCACTGTATGTTTGTTTGGCTGCCTGCCTGCCTGCATGCATGCCTGCCTGCTGGATGTCCGGTGTCCCTAGCGGCAATCTCATTGGTCCCTTGGCCCGCCCGCCCCCGCACACCTCTCATTGGCCTCACACACTCACACCACCCCCTTGGCCCGCCCCCCCACACCTCTCATTGGCCTGAGGCGGAGTGACGGGCCAAAGGTCCAAAAAAATAAAACACACACACACACACACACACACACACACACACACACCTCTCTCCCCTCTCCAAATCACCTCTTCCCCCTCCCCAGCGGCATCACCTCTTCCCCCTCCCCAGCGGCATCACCTCTTCCCCCTCCCCAGCGGCATCACCTCTTCCCCCTCCCCAGCGGCATCACCTCTTCCCCCTCCCCAGCGGCATCACCTCTTCCCCCTCCCCAGCGGCATCACCTCTTCCCCCTCCCCAGCGGCATCACCTCTTCCCCCTCCCCAGCGGCATCACCTCTCCCCCGCTCCAAATCACCTCTCCCCGCTCCAAATCACCTCTCCCCGCTCCAAATCACCTCTCCCCGCTCCAAATCACCTCTCCCCGCTCCAAATCACCCCTCCCCGCTCCAAATCACCTCGCTTCCCGCAGCTGCCACGCGGCGCGTAAGATGGCGGACCCCCTTCCTCCCTCGCGGCGCCGAGTCAGACGGTGGCGGCGCCCGGAAGTACAGGTAGGTGTCGCTCCCCACCTCCGCGCCAAACGGAACTGAGAAAGGGCGCATCAACTGAGGTGTGTGTGTGTGTGTGTGTGTGTGTGTGTGTGTGTGTGTGTGTGTGTGTGTGTGTGTGTGTCACTGTCCACTGCCCCCCCCTCCTATCCACTGCCCCCCCCTCCTGTCCACTGCCCCCCCTCCTGTCCACTGCCCCCCCCTCCTGTCCACTGCCCCCCCCTCCTGTCCACTGCGTCCCCCCTCCTGTCCACTGCGTCCCCCCTCCTGTCCCCCCTCCTGTCCACTGCCCCCCCCCTCCTGTCCACTGCCCCCCCCCTCCTGTCCACTGCCCCCCCTCCTGTCCACGCCCCCCCCTCCTGTCCACTGCCCCCCCCTCCTGTCCACTGCCCCCCCCTCCTGTCCACTGCCCCCCCCTCCTGTCCACTGCCCCCCCCCTCCTGTCCACTGCCCCCCCCTCCTGTCCACTGCCCCCCCCCTCCTGTCCACTGCCCCCTCCCTCCTGTCCACTGCCCCCCCCCTCCTGTCCACTGCCCCCCCCCTCCTGTCCACTGCCCCCCCCCTCCTGTCCACTGCCCCCCCCTCCTGTCCACTGCCCCCCCCCTCCTGTCCACTGCCCCCCCCTCCTGTCCACTGCCCCCCCCTCCTGTCCACTGCCCCCCCCCTCCTGTCCACTGCCCCCCCCCTCCTGTCCACTGCCCCCCCCCTCCTGTCCACTGCCCCCCCCCTCCTGTCCACTGCCCCCCCCCTCCTGTCCACTGCCCCCCCCCCCTCCTGTCCACTGCCCCCCCCTCCTGTCCACTGCCCCCTCCCTCCTGTCCACTGCCCCCTCCCTCCTGTCCACTGCCCCCCCCTCCTGTCCACTGCCCCCCCCCTCCTGTCCACTGCCCCCCCCCTCCTGTCCACTGCCCCCCCCCTCCTGTCCACTGCAGGAAATGCAGGGGGAGGAATCCATGCCTTTGAGGCGCCCCCCCCTCCCTTTGACGCCCCCCCCTCCCTTTGACGCCCCCCCCCTCCCTTTGACGCACGCACGCACACACTGACTGACGCGCACACAAAGGCTGACTGACGCACGCACACACTGACTGAGGCACACACTGACTGTGTGTGCGTCAGTCAGTCTGTGTGTGTTTGTGTTTCTGCCTCAGACTCACTGACGCGCGAGCAAACACACAGTGACTGACGCACACACGCTACATGAAGCTGTAAAGGAGGGAGGGAGGGGGGGGACTGGATTGATGTGAATGGGGGACAAACAGAGAGAGGGGGGAGGAGAGAGAGGAACGGGAACATTACATCCCGGGCAACGCCGGGTCTCTCAGCTAGTAGCCTATATTTACTAAACGTTGAGATTTTAGATGTCCCATTCAGTGCTACTGTGTTGGTCTGAAAAGTAAATGGACAATCTCAAATTAGAACTATAATCCAGGAGAAGCTGTTAATACTAAATGTTGAAAAGATGGTGTTCTATATTTGAGCGATCCTCTCTGTTTCCAAAAGGAAGAGGCGGTCCTCTTCCCCTCTCCCCGTTGCCCCCTCTCACATTGTTACATAAACAATTTGCTGACAGAGAGGCCAGCAATGCATTGCAGGCCCCCCTGGGAGGGAAAAATGCTTAAGGACCACTTCCAAACTTCCTGTCCCTGCTGTGTGAGAGTAGTTTGGTGATCTTATGTGTGCAGATCTGCTGCCATCAGGACGGTTTGGGAGGCCTAAATACAGTAGGGAGCTGGACTCTGAGACAATAGGAGAATTAGAACAAGGTGTGAACATGCCAGAAATTCTAGTTTCTGTCACATACAGACCATCAAAGTCATAGAGAAGAGGAGCTTTTCATATTGATCAGATGACATATCTGATTTGGTCAGTTAAATGTCATGGATATTCAGATCCTTGAGTAAGTCTGTTCGCTATTCAAGGTTCACAAAGGCAACATTAAAATGTTATGTGCATATGACTATCAAGGAACAACCACAGTTAAAAGCATGCGACTGCATTTTAAGACGCAGGACTTGATGTTCTGGGAATCAACCTTGAAGGTGGTTGTGCATATCCGCCAATTCCAAGATTAGCCAGATGTACTACTTTACCATATGGTGTGGTGGGTTTGGGTTCTGAGCTTGCAGAGACTGTGTGTGTTTGTAAATTTCAATTGGTAACAATTGTTTGGAGGTTTGTGACCCTTCCATCAGAGAGGTAAAGAGATCGTTTGCAGATAGTGTTAGGACTTGCAAAATAGGGGATACCGTGGCATGGTTACAGGCTTATAATGCTTTTGCCAAAGAATTTAACTAAATGACCCTCACTTACGAGAAGAAAAACAGAATCGTATTTAACTATGTAATTTGTAATAGTCGATGTAGCACTGGGACTTCTTGGCGTGTATTTGTGTGAATATATAATTTTTCATAATTTAATGTATTTATTATATAAACTTTACAGTAAGGGCAGTTAAAATGTGGAATTCATTACCCATGGAGACTGTGATGGCAGATACAATAGATTTGTTCAAAAAAAGGTTGGACATCTTTTTAGATGGGAAAGGTATACAGGGATGTACCAAATAAGTATACATGGGAAGGATGTTGATCCAGGGATTAATCCGATTGCCAATTCTTGGAGTCAGGAAGGTATTAATTTTTCCCCTTAATGTTTTTTTTTGTTTGCCTTCCTCTGGATCAATAAGTAAGTATAGATATAGAATAAAGTATCTGTTGTCTAAATTTAGCATAGGTTGAACTTGATGGACCTACGTCTTTTTTCAACCTCATCTACTATGTAACTTTTTTTAAATATAATTTATTGTCTTTATGTATTTGGGATTGTCCTTAACAAGTAGTCACCGATCGATATTTTACATTTATTTTTATATTCCTTGAGACCCGCTAATACCTGTTTCCATCATAAATCGATTAGATTTAATGTTTAGTATTAATCCAGCATTAATCACACAATAGTTACTTACTAAAGATGACTGCTTTTCACAAACCCTATTTAAGACCCCTTGACACTCTATACATGCCACCCTCAAATGAATTGGAGTACCACAAAGCTAGTTTGGCTATCTGCCCAGATCTTCACTTGGCATGCTTTATATTAAAATTGCCACTTGATGCCTATGCTCCCCACCTTGGAGACGCGCGTGGTAACTCTGGAGAACGGCCAACAAGATGATTGGGACGAAGGATGGATGTCATCCTCCAGAGCTGAAGCCAGATCCGTTTGGAATTTAGCCAGCACCGTGAACGCAAAATAGTGGGACCAAAGAGTGCTGCATGGGGCTTGTTTGTCTTCCATTCTGCAAGTGCACTTTGTGTGCTGTGTGACCAATCCTATATTGTACTATCACCCTATGGTGTTTTTATTAATTTTTGCAGTTTATATGATTGGGATGTGTTGAAACATTCATAGAGCAGCCTTCTGCAATGCCGCAGGCTGTGTCCGTGCTTGTGCCCCTGCTCCGCTGTCTTCGGTTCATTAAGTCCTTGAGACCCGTTTTTACAAGAAGGTTGCATACACAAGGGTGTTTTCTGTAGGATTGATTTTTAAAACTTTTATTTATAAAGGTCTAATTAAGGACTTATTTTTTTTTTTGATCATTTATTTTGCTATCCATCATACTTTTTTCCCCGTGTATTTG